>NW_007258121.1:388189-390107 GCF_000164805.1 Carlito syrichta | reverse complement strand
GAGGCTGAGGTGAGAGGATTGTTTGAGCCCAGGGGTTCAAGACAAGCCTGGGCAACTTGACAAGACCTCATCTCTACAATAAATTAAAAATATTATTGGGGCATGGTAGCACATGCCTGTGGTTCCAACTTCTTGGAAGGCTGAGGTGGAAGGATAGCCAGAGCCCAGCAGGTCAACACTGGGGCAGCCATGAGTGTGCAAATACACTCCAGCCTGGGTGAGTGAGTGACTACAACTTAAAAAATTTTTTCTAAGCCTGGCTCGTTGGCTCAGCCTGTAATCCCGTGCCTTTGGGAGGCTGAGGTGAGTGGATTGCCTGAGCCCGCGGGTTCGAGACCCGCCTGGGCAGTGAGACCCCATCTCTACAATAAATCAAAAAATCAACCGGGCGTGGTAGCACCTGCCTGTAGTTCTGGTAATTGGAAGGCTGAGGCAGAAGGATCACCAGAGCCCAGAAGGTCAAGGCTGAGGTGGCCGGGAGCGGCCACTACACTCCAGTCTGGGTGACAGTGTGAGACTCCAACTCAATAAATAAATAAATAAATAAATTTTTCTAAAAGTTTTATTGTTGCTTAAACTTTATTTGACATTAGGAAATTTGCATTGGATAGAAGATCCACCAACTAGATATGTTCTAAATATGTGCTAAGAAAACACCAAGGTGTTTATACTGATGAGTTTACAAATGTCATATATGTGGAAACTTGTATAATCAAAAGTGAAGTTTAAAGAAACATCATAGAATTCAAACTATAAAGCACTTTGGTAGTTATATACTCAGAGACAGTATGTTAAATTATTAATCAAAGTCAAAACAACTCAATAAATTATTTGCTTATATGAGTAGGATCAGAAGATTGATTTTTTCTTTTTTTAGGGAAGCATAAGTATATTCATTTTCACTTTTGTTTTTGTATTGACATAATTTGAGGATTTTTTGAAAAGAAAATATTGTAACTCAACTCACATGATGGTATGCCTTTGTTCCTAGTGTTTATGTAGAAGCATGTGGTCAGTTGCTGCTACATTATACCTATGACAGACCCTTTAATACTAGGTGAGCATTATTTACCTAAACTTTTCTGGGGACGATGAAGGACATCAAAATGTAAGATTCATGGTCGGGTACGGTGGCTCCCATCTACAATTCCAGGACTTTGGGAGGCCAAGGTGAGAGGATTGCCTGAGCTCACATGTTTGAAACCAGCCTGGTGTGGTGGCACATACTCGTAGTTCCAGCTACTTGGAAGGCTGAGGCAGAAGAATCACCCAAGCCCATCAAGTCGAGTTGTGAGCATGCCACTGCACTCCACCTTGGGCGACAGAGCGAGACTCCTAGTCAAATAAAATCATAAGATGCATTAAAAGGTCTCAGCAGGAAAGTTTCTTGTGACTCATGATGAACAGTATTGTAAGTACTGCATGAGGTGGGTACTCGAGGTAACAATTTTGTGCACTGAAATATAAAATCAAAGATACATTGAGTGTTTTAGAAATCAATTGTCTTACCAGTTGCGTACAAAGTAAAAAAATGAGGAAAGGCAATTAATATCATACCTTCATAGTATCAATACTTACAAGCCTTAAATGTTATTTGACATGATATAGTGATCTCTTGACACACATCAGAAGAAACATCATTGATATTGTAAGCTTATGTTTAGTAAATAATTAGCTTCAGTTGTGAAAACTGAAGAAAGTTGCACTCACATATGTCACTGTATCAGAACAGAAATGCTTCTTGAAAGTTGGTGATCAGTTTTTACTAGTGAGCATACAGAGACATTCTGAATGTTTATGTAGACTGTGTGAACTTCATTTGTTTTAATAAAAGGAATTGTTTATAATCATGAAAGACTGTGCACAGCATAAAGTATTATCCTGCCACTTGTGTTAACCTAACCCATCTTACTCAACA
>NW_007258121.1:358122-387854 GCF_000164805.1 Carlito syrichta | reverse complement strand
GTTCTTGTTGCTTCATTGTGAATTTATTCCATTAAAATCTAATGACTTCTGGTTCAGAATCTCCCTATGGATCACCTCCAATTTTCTTTGCCAATTGTTCATGCAAGACCTAATATAACATACACTGTTTGGGGTTCATACAGTGTTCACTATTTAGCCTACTTTGAAATTTTAATAATATTTTAAGATGAAAGTTTCTGGTGTACAGAAAGCACAATGAAGATGTCATTCATGGCAAATGTATTTAGTCACATTTCAATGAGTGATTTCCATGTGTTTCTTTTCAACTGGAGAATATCATTGAAGATATTTTTGTTATCATTCCTTTCACTTTGTATAATTAACATACTTGATTTTAGTGATTTTACTGAGCCAATTCATTCAGGTGATAACTTGGAAGAGTTAATAAGTCAAGGGTTGTTTTGACTCATTTTTTTCTATCAAGAGAACAGAAACAACAGTTTTGCAAGTATAATAAATATTCCATAATTAGCTATAAATATTTCTCTTACCGTGAGTTGGTGGCTCTACATAAGAGACTGAAGATACCCAGCAATGAAGTGGCATTGATTCCTCTAAAGAATCCATTAACATACTTTGTTAAGTGTATTATAAATTGTATTCTTACAATAATGTAAACAAATTAGCCCAGAAATATAAAATCCAAAAATGCGTGTTCTTACATATAATTGATTACTAAATATATGATACACACAGACGTCAAGATGAGAATGGCAACCACTGGGGACTTCTGGAGGGGAAGTGAGGGAGCCAAGCATTGAAAAACTGCTTATTGTGCACCATCTTTGCAGTCTGGTGATGGGTTTTCTTTTTGATTCAGAGTCTCACTCTATTGTCCAGGCTGAAGTGGAGGAGCATGCTCACAACTACTGCAGCCTCGATCTGCTGGGCTCAGGAGATCCTTCCACCTCTGCTTTCTAAGTAGCTGGAACTACAGGTATGCACCACCATGCCCAGTTAATTTTTTGATTTATTGCAGAGTTGAGGTGTCACCAAGTCGACTGACAGAACAGAAACTGTAAATGCACTAGTCAGTATTCTTTTGTCAGAATTGCCATGACAAAGTCCCATGGTCCGACTGACTTAAGCAATGGAAATGTATTCTCCCAGCATCCCAGAGGCTGGAGGTTTGAGATTAAGGAGTCTCAGGTCTGGGTCCTCCTGAGGCCTCAATCCTGGATATTTGGACCCTCCCATGTGTCCTCATTTGGCCACATTGGTAGACACAGTCACCTTCACTCTCTCTCTTTGTGTCTAAATTTCTTCCTTTTTTTCTTTCCTTTTCTTTTTGATTTTATTTATTTGTATTTATTTATTTCAGACGAAGTCTCACTTTGCTATTTATTTATTTATTTCTTAATGATGAAGTCTCCCTTTGTTGCGCAGGCTGGTCTCCAACTCCTGGCCTCAACTGATCCTCATGTCTTGGCCTCCCATACTGCTGGGATTATAGGCACATGCAATCTTGCACAGAGCAAAATTTATTCTACCTATGGAAACAGCAGATTATAATTAAAACCCACCCTATTGGCCACATTCTAATAACATGAAGTGAAATGCAGTCAAATGGTAAGTCTCTGTGATGTGGGGCCTCAGCATATGCAATTTTGAGGGGAAGAGAACACATTCAGCCCATAACATGACCTCATAGGCTTGTTGTAGTGCTAGTTAATATGCACACGGTAAGAAGTCAATGAAAATTAGCACAGATATTATGTCTGTCTGTCTTTGCTTAGAAGTCTTTAAAAGTTATGCTGGGCCAGGGGCACTGACTCGCCTGTAATCCCAGCACTTTGGGGTGCAGAGGCCAGAGGATTACTTCAACCCAGGGTTTTGAGACCATGCTAGGCAGCTTAGTTTTGGCTCATAAATAAATAAATAAGTAAATAAATATCCAAGATAGTGCCACTGCTCTCCAGCCTGGGAATCAGAGTGACACTTCATCTCATAAACTTTTTTCAATGAAAACAAGAGGAGAGTAGAACACAGAAATAAAGCAGTGACCTGTGAGGACACAGGCAGAAAACAGCATCAACAAGTTGAGAAATACCAATGCAACCAGATGAAAGGAGATGCACATGGAGTTGATTCTTCCTCATGGGCCTCAGAAGAAACCTGCCTGTGATTTACATCACCTGGTTTCCTGCATTTGGGGACAGAAGCCATAGGACTACTTGCAAATATTCACTGTCTTTTTCAGTCCTAAATTCAGGAGGCTGGCACCTGGCTATGCAGCAAGGCTACCATGCCGATTTTTTAAAAGTTTTTTGAGTCAGGATCTCGCTCTGTCACCCAGACTGGAGTGCACTGCCATGGTGACAGCTTTCCTAGTATGTCATGTGAATACCTGGGCAACTGATACCGATTTGTCCTGTTACAGTTGATATTGATTTTACTCACCTGGTTAAGGTGCCATATGACATATTTTTCACCATAAATATTTTTTCATTATTATTACATACCTTGGACAGATTTACCAAGGATCATCACGTTTAATCAGGAAGCTTTCCTTTCTTGTCAGATTCTGTGTATTGCCTGGTTTAGAAAATGAAGACTCTCATCTTTGTTTACTTATCAGAGAAACTGAGGTAAACTTAGGCGTGTAACTTGGTGTATATTTCCCAAAGTATTCTCCTTGGCCAGAGTCATTGTCACTTCTAGTAAAATTGTTAATAATTCAGAATGTCAGTGGACAACTCCCTTATTGCTTGCTCCCTTAAGCATACTCAATAAACCTGTTTTTCTACTGTAAAAAAATAACAATAATTCCAAATGTTGGCTGGGAATGGTGGCTAATAACTATAATCCCAGCACTTTAGGAGCTGAGGTGAGAGAGCCCATGGATTCGACACCAGCCCTGGCAATGTGATGAGAATCCATCTCTACAATCAATCTAAAAACTAGCCAGGCATGGTGGTTCATGCCTATAGTTCCAGCTACTTGGAAGGGTTAAGCAGAAGGATCACCTGAATACAGCAGGACAAAGCTGTGCTGGCCATGAGCATGCCACTGCACTTCAGCCTGAGTGACACAGTGAAACCCCAACTCAAAAAAATTATTAAGAATATTCTGCCAGCAATTTAGGAAGATGAAGCAGGATAATTGCTTGAGCCCACGGGTTTGAGACCAGCCTAGGCAATATAGACATACCTCCTCTCAACAAAACTAATCAAAGAATAAGCCTGGTATGGTGGTCATTTTCAGTAGTCCCAGCAACTTTGGGGGCTGAGGATTTTGGCTGCGGGATGTGATTGTGCCACTGCACTCATGGGTGACAGAATGAGACCCCCAAGTCAAAAACAAAATGCAATGCAGATACTCAAGATTTACCACAGATCTCCAGATGCAGACTCTGCACTTTAACAATGTTCAGAACATGATTGTACATATTCAAACTAGAAGTGAAGCTTCTAATTCATGTGACTCTTTAACCTGAGCATATATACCGCCTGATTCAGCCTACTAAGTTGCTGGAGGTGCAGGTGTTAGCTTGTCTGAATATTTATTAATTTATTCATTTATTTATTTATTTATTTACAAGCCACACCTAAGCTGTCCAGTATGTTCTCAAATCCCTGTGTGACGTTAGTATAGCACTCAAAAATGTACATGCCTGTGTCAGAACCCAAATCTTATACTAAATCATTGGCAAAAGAATAGTATATACACTGGCTGAGTGGATCATACTTCATCCTCTTTCTTCAGAATTAAAAAATACATGAGAGAGGCCGGGCTCAGTGGCTCAGCCTGTAATCCCAGCACTTTCGGAGGCTAGGAGAATGGGTTGCCTGAGCCCATGGGTTCAAGACCCTAATCAAAATTAGCTGGGCATAGTAGCACATGGCTGTAGTTCCAGCTACTTGGAAGGCTGAGGTCGAAGAATCTCTGGAGCCCAGCAGGTCGAGGCTGTGGTGGCTGGGAAGGTGCCACTGTACTCCAGTCTGGGTGACAGAGTGAGACTCCAACTTTTAAAAAAAAAAAAGACTACATTAGGAATATTTGTGTGTAAAAAAACTATTTTGTTGGAATATTCCCTTTGACAATTCAGTTAGAACTTGTTATTTTCACTCTCTTGTTTTACCTAGAACATATGCCGACTTGGGAAATATGTGCTGTTGTAATTATCAGGGACGGTTAACATTTAGGGATATGCTCAGAGAAGTGGAAATGCCTATACTCTACTCAGGGGATTTTGCAGTGAGATGTGACTTTAGAAACCACAGAGGGGCAGGAGGATGAGATGGTGATGACACTGGTCAGAGTGTGAGCATCTCTGTACAGGAAAGGGTGCATAAAGACTAATCTGCATCCATCTCTGTGTGTCAGTGAGTGAGTGAATTTTCAACTGATGGTAGATATGGGACCAAGCATCCACCCTCCCCTTTAGAAGCAACCACAATTTCTCACTTCTGTGACTCCAGCACTGGTTAAACACAGAAGCTTCCGCCATTCCCAGAACACCTCTCAAGAAAAGGCAGCAGAGACCAGCAGCCTCATGACACCTGGCACTCGGCTACACCATCACCTGTGGCAATGGCTGGGCACCAACAGCAGAGACCACAATGAAGCAGGTCAGAGGTCTGACCTTAGGCCTGGTTGAGGGTCAGATGACAGTGGATGCCATTGTGATGCCATTTCTCTGTCTCGAGCCCAACGGGAACCTTTGTTAGCTGCCCTGTTTCTGGGCAGCCTGCATCCAGAGACCGAGGGGAGATCTCTGCACCTCTGTGGGACCACCATTGTTTACCCAATAATTCTTATATCCCATCATTTGCCCTATAATTCCACCACTTTGAGAAGCGGTGTGTTGTGTTGTGAGGATTGCCTGAGCCCATGGGTTCAACATCAGCACAGGCAACATGGTGAGAACTTATCTCTATAATAAATCAAGAATTAGCTGGGCACGGTGCCTGTGGTTGCAGTTACTAGGAAGGGTGAGGAGGAAGGATCACCTGATACCAGCTGGTTGAGGCTGTGGTGGCGATGAATATGCCACTACACTCCAGCCTGGGCAGTAGAGTGAGACTCAAAAAAAAAAAAAAAAAAAAAATGAAAGAAGGTATGAAGCATAGTAGAAATAAAAGATTGACCATATTCTCCCAAAAATCTAGCAGAATAGAAAATCAACACAACATGCATTGTGACTGCAATATTGAAAACACACACATAACCCCCCCAAATCAAAAGAAAACCAACAAACAAATAATCAAGCAACAAATAACTCCCTAAGTGGTTTATGACAGGGATAAACCCTCACATCTCAATAAACAGCCTGAAGATGAATGCAATAAATGAAGCACTGAAAAGACATAGAATGGCAATCTGGATAAAGAATACACAATGTTACAATTTACTGTGAGAAGAAAATTCTTCTCACAACACAGGATGTTCATAGACTTGAAGCTAGAGAATGGAAAACAAGTTTTCACTTGAATAGGTCACAAAAGAAGGCAAGAGTTGTAATCTTAGTATCACCCAAACAACCTGCAAGCTGTCAAAAATTTTGGAAGATTCAGAGGCACACTACATAATGATAAAAGGTTCAAACCATCAACAAGAAATATCCATCCTAAACTTATGTGCATCTAACACTAGAGCACCAACTTTCATATTAAGAAAACTAAAAAAAGATAATGACCCTGACACTATCATAGCTGGGTACCGATATACCCCACTAACAACTCTAGATTGATCATCAAAGCACAAAATCACCAAGGAGATCCAGAATCTCAATTTGACACTTGACTAAAGCATAAAAAAATTTAATGAAACTGAAATACAGTCATGCAGCTTTTCACATCACAGCAGAATAAAAATAAACACCTCCAAAAAATTCCCTCCAAACCAACAATGACATGGAGAGTAAATAACACGATGCCAAACAATTTCTGAATCAACTCAAAAATCAAAACAGAAATTTAAAATTTCCTGGCAACAAATAAAAATGAAAAAAAAATTTACCAAAACCTCTAGGATGCCATGAAAACAGTACTGAGGGGAATCTATAACTCTATGGACACACATCAAGAAAATAGATCACAATTTAGCTTAACAGACCACCTGAGGGAACTGGAAAGACAAGACCACCAAAGTCCTAATGTCAGCTGAGAATCCAGATCACTTACATAAAAGCCCAAAAATGTGACCTAGAAGACAAAAATATAAAAAAAAAATCAACAAAACAAAAAGCTGGTTCTTTGATGGAACAAACAAGATTGATGGATTCCTAGCCAGATTGAACAACAAAAAGAGAGAAAAAACCCAAACAGGCACAATCAGACATGAAATAGATCAAGTCAGAGCTAACCCTGAAGAAATACAAAAGATAATCAGAGACTTATGCACACATGGATCAAAAATATTTGAAAAGCTAAACGGCAAGGCTCATACCTATAATCCCAGAATGTTGGGATGCAGAGATGAGAGGTTTGTCTGACTTCAGGTGTTTGTGAAGAGCCTGGGCAACTTGGTGAAACTTCCACTCTACAGTGATTCAGTAAAAAATTAGATGGGTGTGGTGGCACTTGCCTGTAGTTTCAACTACTTGGAAGATTGAGACGGAAAGATCTCCTGAGTCCAGCAGTTTGAGGTTGCAGTGGCTGTGCACATGACACTGCACTCTAGCCTGGGTGACAGAGTGAGAATCGAACTCAAAGAAAAAAAAGAAAAAAGAAAACCTAGTTCAAGTGGAAAACTTTCTGACATCATTCAACGTCTTAAATTTTAAACAAGAAGAAGCTGACACCCTAAATAGACCAATAACAACTCAGGAAATTGACCCTGTCAGAAGAAACTGCCTAAAAAGAAAAAAAAAAGGGCCTTGGACCAGGTGACTGTTCAGTGGAATTCTACACAACATATAAGGAGGAGCTGATGTCAGTCCTATGGAAAATATTCCATGGACTTGAAAAAGATGAAACCCTTCCCAAATTATTTTATGAAGCTAACATAACTTAGATATTCAACACAGTTCAGGATCCAAGAAAGAAAAAACTACGGGACAATTACCCTGATTATCATAGATGTAAAAATCTTCAACAAGATTTTAGCAAATCGGATTCAACAACACATCTCAAAAATCATCCACCATGACAACATAGGTTTCATCCAAAAGATACAGGGCTGGTTTGACCTGTGCAAGACCATAAAAAAAAAAAAGAAATCAACAGATGTAAAAGCAAGAACCATGGCCAGGCTTGGTGGCTCAACCTGTAATCCCAGCACTTTAGGAGGCCGAACTGAGTGAATTGCCTGAGTCCTTGGGTTTGAGATTTCCCCAGGCAACTTGACCTCATCTCTACAATAACAAATTAGTCAGGAGTGGTAGCACACCCCTGTAGTTCTGGCTACTTGGAAGGCTGAAAAGGAAGGATCCCCGGAGTCCTGTAGGTCAAGGTTCTGGTGGCCGTGAGAGTGCCACTGCACTCCAGCCTGAGGAACAGAGTGAGACTCCGTCACCCAGAATGATGCCCATGGGCACTGCAAGCTTTACCTGCTGGGCTCAGGTGATCCTTCTGCCTCACTCTTCCAAGTAGCTGGAACTACAGGCAAGTGCCAACATGCCCGCCTAATTATTTTATTTATTGTAGATATGATGTCTTGCCAGGTTGCCCAGGCCGGTCTGGAACCTGTGGGCTCAGGCAATCCTCTCATCTTGGCCTCCCAAACTCTGGGATTATAGGCATGAGACATTGTCCCTGGACAAACTTGTCTTGATAAAAACCCTTGAACACCTAAGAATACAGGGAACATACCTCAAAATAGTAAGAGACATCTATGATAAACCCATAGCCAACATGCTGCTGAGTGGACCGAAAGTGAAAACATTTCCCTAAACACCACAGTAAAACAAAGTTGCTCACTCTCACCTCTCCTGATTAACATAGAGGTGGAGTCCTACCTAAGAGCAATCAGACAAGATAAAGAAATCAAGGGTATCCAAATAGGAAAAGAGAAAGTCAAGTTATTCCTATTTAATGATGATACGATTCTGTATCTTGAATGTCCAACAGATTCTGCCAAAAACCTCCTTGCACTGATAAAGGAATTTGGAAACATCTCAGGATACAAAATAAATGTGCAAAAGACAGTCACATCCTTATACACCAGCAACAAACAGAGAACCATATAAAAAGCACAACCTCATTCACAGACACAAGAAAAGATTTCCCAGCATCTTTCTAACCAGAGAAGTAAAAGACTGTTACAATGAAAACCACAAAACACTGCTCAAAGAACACAAAGAAGACAAAAACAAATGGAGAAACATCACATGCTCAAGGATTAGAAGTTCTAACATTGTTAAGATGTCTATCCTATCAAAGACAATCTACAGATTTAACACAAACCTATTAAATTACCAGCATCATTCTTCTCAGACTTGGAAATGACAATACAAAAATTCATATGGAAAAATAAAGGAACACAAATAGCCAAAATAATGCTTAACAAAAGAAACAAAACAGGAGGTATCACAATTTCAGAGTTTAAATGCTGCTAAGGGTACAATAATCAACACAGTCTGGTATTGGTACAAGAACATGTATATAGATAAATGGAACAGGATTGATATTCTGGAAGTGAAACCTCAATTTCTCAATCAACTCATCTTTGACAAAACCTCCCCAAAACCACTGGGAAGAAGAGAACTTTTTCAGTAAATGGTACTAGAGAAACTGACTCACCACATGCAGACTATTGAAACAGGATCTCTACCTATCATCATCCATTGACATGACTCAAAGTCCTAAATGTAAACCCTCCAACTATAAGAATCTTAGAAGAAAACATAGAAAACACCCTTATGGAAATTGGAATAGGGAAAAAAGTTCTGATCAACTCTCTAAAAGTGAATGCCATAAAAGATAAGACAGACGTGAGATCTCATAAAACTGAAAACTTTTGCAAAGCAAAAGAAACCATCAGGAGAGTGGGGAAACAACCCACAGAATGAGATAAAAATATTTTTCAGCAGTAAATTTTACAAAGTCCTAACATTTATGATCTACAAAAAACTCAAACATGCCAAAAGAAGAAAAAAACCCTATTAAAAAGTGGGCAAGCCAGGCTCGGTGGCTCAGCCTGAAATCCTCGCACTTTGGGAGGCTGAGGTGAGTGGATTGCCTGAGTCTGCGTGTTTGAGACACACCTGGGCAACTTGGCGAGACCTCATCTGTACAGTAAATCAAAAAATCAGCCTGGCATGGCAGCGCGTGCCTGTAATTCTGGCTACTCAGAAGGCTGAGTTGGAAAGATCTCAGGAGTCCAGCAGGCCGAGGCTGCAGTGGCCGCTCCCGGCCACTGCACTCCAGTCTGGGCGACAGAGACTCCAACTCAAAAAATAAAAAAAAAAGTGGGCGAAATATATAAATAGACATTTCTCATAAAAGACATATGAGCAGCCAACAGATATATGAAACATTGCTCAATCTAAGTAATCATCAAAAAATGCAAATTAAAACCACACTGAAATACCACCTAACTCCAGTCAGGATGGCCTCAATAACTCAAAAAGCAACAGATGCTGGAGAAGTTGTGGGGAAAGGCGACCCCTTCTACACTGTTGGTGGGAGTGTCAACTAGTATAATCCCTGTGGAAAATTTGTGGCAATTTCTAAAAGATCTGAAAATCAATCTTCTTGAAGACCCAGCAATCCCCCTTTGTGGAATATACCCAGAGAAACTCAAATTCATCTATAAAAGAGATACCTAAACAAGACATGGTGGCAAAAACTTTTATTCCCAGAATTTTGAAATCTGAGGCAAGAGGATTACCTGAGATGAGGGGTTCAAGACCAGCCTGGGCAACTTGGCGAGACCTCGTCTCTACAATAAATAAAAAATTTACCCAGAAATGGTAGTGTGCACCTGTAGTTCCAGCTACTTAGAAGGCTGAGGCAGAAGGATCACCTGAGTTCATTGGTCAGGGGGTGCAGTGGCTATGAGTGTGCCACTGCACTCCAGCCTGGGCAACAGAGTGAGATGCCAACTCAAAAAAAAGAAATGAGATACCTGCACACAAATACTTATTGTAGCACTATTCACAACATCAAAACTATGGACCCTTCCATGCTGCCCATTGAAACTGACCTGGGTAATGAAAATGTGATACATACACATGATGGAATATTATGCAATATTATATTAGTATATTATATTATACTACATTTCAATTATAATTATTAGGGATCTAATGTATAACAGTGACTTATGGCTAATAATATCTTGTATACTTAAAAATTTACTAAAATAATAGACATTATAGCTGGGTTCAGTGGCTCAGCCTGTAATCCCGCGGTTTTGGGAGGCTGAGGTGAGTAGATTGCCTGAGCCCAGGGGTTCGAGACCCGCCTGGGCAGGCGAGACCTCATCTCTAAAATAAATCAAAAAAAAATTAGCCGGGCGTGGTAGCGTGTGCCTGTAGTTCCAGCTACTTGGAAGGCTGAGGCGGAAGGATCGCCGGAGCCCAGCAGGTCGAGGCTGCGCTGGCCGGGAGTGGCCACTGCACTCCAGTCTGGGCCACAGTGAGACTCCAACTCATAAAAAAAAAAAATTGATATTATGTGTTCTCGTTACAAAAAATAGAAATGGAAGCTATGTAAGGTGGCTGATATGTTCACTAACTTCATTGTAGTCGTCATTTCACAATGTATCGGCACACCAAAATATAACATTATACACAATAAATATACGGTTATACAATTATTAGTTATGTATAAAAATCAGATGCAAAACACTTAAATGTGTGTAGGTATGTTTGTTTATGTGCATATATGTAACCTTGTCCTAACTTTACCTTCCCAAAAAATAATAATAAAATAAGAGTTATTGTGAAACAAGGTAACATGAGGGAGTTTTATATACATTTATCAATGTTCTATGTGATAGAATATACTAAGAAATTTGGACATATAGAGTTTAAATGACCAATCCCTGTTAATACTGAAAAAGAAAAATTAAAGTAAAATAATACTAGGGTGTCTTCTATCTAGAGACATATTCTGTGTCCTGGTAGAATTATGGAGTATCAATTTCTGCAAAATCACATGGAACCTCCCTAGGATAGAAACTCATAAAGAAAAAAACTTATAACATCTATCTGCACAGTTTTTACAATTTCTCAAACAAAAAACAATTTCACAACTACTCAAATATTTCCAACATGACAGAAAAAGAAAATTTTAAAAATAGTTTAAAATGGATTTTCTAAATAAATAAGCAGATATTAGGACATTCCTAAAAGCAACAGAAATGCAGTCCCTTACAAACCATTAAGAAGATTTTGATTTTGAAAGTAGTTCATTGAAAAAGAAGCAGAATTTTGCAGAATTTTGGAGCATGGAACAAATATCCCTTTGTGCCAAGAAAAGAAAGAACCCCATGCTTCTCAGAAACCATTTCCATTGGAGCAGGCCACCTTCCCAAACCACTCTTCAAGATCTGCTTTCTCCTTGACCTGTGTCATCTGCTTCATTGATGCTGACCTACCTGGGGGTTTGGCTAATGTGTTGTGTCTCTTCACATTCCAGGGCTCTTTCCTTTCCTCCAGTCTAGTGATCAGGTCTGGCTTAGAAAGTCAAAACCTTATAGCTGCCTCTTGATTGTAGGTGTGGGCAATGGTATCCTACGCCACTAAATTTCTGGGCTTACTACTATTAATATAGATAGAAGGACACAGGTCAGTCCAAAAGGAGAATGGTCAAAATGAAGCATCTTTAATTTTTCCTTTTCTATGTTAACACATCACCAAGTTGTGTTTGATAGTAGGAATCTGAAACTCATTCACAAAAGCAGCAATTCCCAGAAAACAGTCTACAAAGAAAGAACATGAAACCCTTAGTATGAAATAGGGATTGTGTGTGGAATGTCCCCACCCAAACAAAACAGGTTTCTCTGGTTCTCTAACATCACTTTCCTACACAATATCTGCTGAGGGGGGTCCAGGCATTCCCACTCCTCTGGAGAGAGTTCTATGGCCACATTCTTGAATATCAACAGCCCCTGAAAACAACAACAACCTATATTTACCAGGTGGTAGTGTACTGTAGGCAAAACAAGAGGGAAGAAAACAGGATTCAGTTGACTTGACAACTAAAATTATGCAATAAAATAATTTGCAACACAGAAATATTCTCTAATGCATCAAGTTTGAGAAAAAAGAAATAAAATCCATTCAGCCAGTGTTGACACTATTTTTGTGAATGATACAGCATAAATCTAGACACCAAGAAAGACATATAAATTTTTGAGTGCTATATTTATGTCACACAGAATAAGTTGCACATACAGCTCAGAAGATAAACTCATAGTAGGTTGAAAGATCCTCGTCAACTCAAGTTTTAATGTGTACAACCATGAACTGAATATTATTATTATTATTATTTTTTGAGTTGGAGTCTCACTCTGTTGCCCAGACTGGATTACAGTGGCACACTCCCGGCCACCGCAGCCTCGACCTTCTGGGCTCCAGCGATCCTTCTGCCTCAGCCTTCCAAGCAGCTGGAACTACAGGCATGCACTACATGCCCGACTAATTTTTTATTTATTGTAGAGATGGGGTCTCGCCATGTTGCCTAGGTGGTTCTCAAACCCACAGGCTCAGGTGATTCACTCACCTCAGCCTCCCAAAGCACAGGATTACAGGCTCAGCCACCGAGCCCGGCTGCAAGAATTTTTAAAAATGTAATTGAATGGTGTTTGAAAGCACGATGAAGATGTAATTCACAATGAGTATATGTAATTACTTTTTAAATTTTATTTTATTTTGCATCACAACTAAAGAATATCATTAAATCATTTTGCTTTTGTTCTTTTTCTTTGTATAATTAACATAATTGATTTTTTGGGGGGGGTTGTAGTCTCACTCTGTCGCCAGACCGGAGTGCAGTGGCCGCTCCCGGCCACTGCAGCTTCCACCTGCTGGACTCTGGTGATCCTTCCACCTCAGCCTTCCAAGTAGCTGGAATTACAGGCATGTGCTACCACACCCGGCTGATTTTTTGATTTATTGTAGAGATGAGGTCTTGCTGCCCAGGCGGGTCTCGAACCCGCGGGCTCAGGCAATCCACTCACTTCAGCCACCCAAAGGTGGGGGATTACAGGCTGAGCCACCGAGCCCGGCTCATAATTGATTTTTATTGACCTTACTGGATTAATTTTTTCAGTGAAAACATGGGAGGTTTATAAGTCTAAGGGCTGTTTTCATTTTTTTTAATTTTTGTATTTTTTTACATTCCAACAACATGTCTGGTGTGTAATAAATGCTCTATAAAATACAATAAATGTTCCTCTTTGAGTGAGTTTGTGTCTTTATATAGGAGACAGAACATTTTCAGATTGAAGAAACTGCTTTGTTTCTCTGTGTGGATTCCACATAAATATCCATTAGCATAATTTGTATATTTTGTGTATTATATACTGTATTCTTACAGTAATGCAAGCAAATTAATCAAAAAAGACACCTGAATGCTGCATGTTCTCACATACAAGTGACAGCTAAACACTGCATACACACAGACATAAAGATGAGAATGGTAAACACGAGAAACTGGTCATTGGCAGGGAGCCAAGTGTTGAAAAACTGCCTGTTGGGCACTGTCTGCAGTGTTTTGGAGATACTTTCATCAGATGCTTAAACCTCACCATCACACAATACACCCATGGAATAAGCCTGCACAGGTACCCATTGAATTCAAAAGAAAAAGAGAAAATCATAAAGGAGAAAAAATATATTTGCTATTCATTAAATGAAAGCAGGTCATTATAAAGTTCTTCATCCTTGCCAACTTCACCAGAAGAACTTCAGGATGAGTTGGAAGAAGGGGTTCTTATCTCGCTGTCTATGGTGACAGAGATGAAACAGTTGAACGGGGTGGAGAAAAGGCAGGAGACTTGGGGTACTTAGTGTAGCTTGACCATAAGATACGTTAGTTTCTGTCTGATGGTTTACATTTTTATTTCTCTAAAAATGTGGCTATACGATACCAATTCTGCTTTCACCATCTGCCTTAGTTTGAGTGCCCTGTTGGAAAGGGGCTCTGCTGCAAAAGAAGTCAAAAGCAACCTCCAGACTCCGAACACTTCTACCAAATTGTCTAATGCCAATGTGCCTTCTGGCATTGCTACTCCCATTTTTGTTTGTTTGTTTGTCTGGCATCTCCTTCTGTTTCCCATGCTGGCGTGCAGTGTCATGCTCAGGGCCACCCCAGCTTCGATCTGCTGGGCTTTGGTGATCCTTCTGCCTCAGCCTTCGAAGTATTCAGAACTATCATCATGCACTACTATGCTCAACTAATTTTTTACTTATCATAGGGACAAGGTCTTGCCAAGTTGCCTGGGCTGGTCTCAAACCTGCAGTCTCAGGCAATTCACTCCCCTCAGCCTCCCAAACTATTGGGATTACAGGCTGAGCCACCAAGCCCAGTATAATTATTCTTTATTCAGAACTTCCTTTGTTATTCTGAGCAGTAACTGCCATCCTGTTACATGTGGATTATATTAACTGTGTTCTGCATGGAGCTGATGGAGCATCCAAATGGAACCATAATAGTACATGTTCTCATCCTTCAATTTTATCTGAGGATATACCCCATCTCCAATGGGAATATTAAGTATCTATGTCTTTCCATGTTCCATGGTAACAAGGGAATATTTTTAACATTGCAGGTCATAAATTCATGGTGAGACATGTTTATGGTGGTAACCAGCATGAATGAACAACAGAAGGCTCTGCCATGTTGGGGAAGTGTTTTCCATAACCCTTGAATATCACATAAACAAAACAGCTTTAAAAGAAACTCATTAGGCAGGACCTTCAGAAGTAGAGAAGTAAAGGTTTGTAAGCTGTCAAATCATGATATTACAGTAGGAAAAGTGGACACAGCCCCTGACCTGGAACACATTTACCAGCCATTTCCTCCTCCTCTTCCTTCTCTGGGATTTCTTCTCAACTGAGATTATCTGGACAAGTCACACCTACATGTTCAGAAAGAGTCTTACATTTGTAAATTAAATTCAGCCTGGCCATGTGATTCTATTTGGAACACAGGATGAGAACCAGTTAGCCAAGCATCACCTCTCAAGTTTGAATTTGCACATAAATCTTGTGGTATTTGGGGTCTCAGTCTGGAGGACTGCTTCTTCAGGTTTTAATGTATCCCTGAATATGCTTTTAAAACAAGTCTCCTGTGAAGTGGATATGTGCCACCTGAACCAACAGTCAGCAACACTCAACTCGAGAAAGCAGCCCAGCTTTCAAGGTCTCTCATCACAACACAAATACTCTATATCCAAATGAAGAAGACAACCGATCTCCACCCCAAAAGATCACATCCTCTGCTGGCCCTTTAGAGTTTACAGAGCCTGGATGGAGAGGACAGCAGTGTCTAAGGAGGTCTCCCCTTGAAAAACCACCTGGACATACGTGCTAGGGCAGGTTATATGAAGCATGCACTATTCACTCAGAAGTATGCTGTGGTGCATTGACTGGAAACCACAGCCACACTGTATGGGAGTGAATTTTCCTAGCACCTGGGGTTGTGGGTTCTAAGTATAGCCTAATTCCCAGAATTGAAGGAACCAGCCTATTTCCTTTTGTATCATTGATTTCATAAGAAAATGTATAGGTTAAATATGAAAGATGGGAATAAAGGTGAAATATAAAAAGATGGGAGGGTACAGAGAGAAGGGAGGGAGTATAGTTCAGAATGGTTTTTTCATGTTGTGTCCGTCTTTACTTTTTTTTTAAATTTGGAGTCTCGACTCTCACCCAGGCTGCAGTGCAGTGGCACACTCATGGCCACAGCTTTGACTTCCTGGGTGTGGTGATCCTTGTGCCTCATGCTTCTAAGTAGCCAGAACTACAGGTGAGTGCTACCATGCCCAGCTAATATTTTTTTGTTGTTGGCCAGGTTGTTCTTGAACGTACGGACTCAGACAATCCTTTCACCTTGTCCTCTCTAAGTTATGGGGTTAATGGCTTGAGCAACTGTGTTCGGCCTGGTATTTACTTTTTTATAACTTAAGGAGCTACTTCTGGATCTGCAGGAATGAAGAACAGGTTGCTGGGTGGAATGGCTCTAGAAACACAGGTGTTACCTGGGCTTGGTGGCTCAGCCTGTAATCCCACTCTTTGGGAGGCCGAGGTGAGTGGATTGCCTGAGCCCGCAGGTTTGAGACCCACCTGGGCAACTTGGCGAGACCTCATCTCGACAATAAACCAAAAAATTAGCCGGGCATGGTAACACATGCCTGTAGTTCCAGGTACGTGGAAGGTTGAGGTGGAAGGACGGCCGGAGTCCAGCAGGTTGAGGCTGCGGTGGCAGGAGCATGCCACTGCACTCCAGTCTGGGCAACAGAGACTCCAACTCAAAAAAAAAGAAGAAACACGGGTGTTAATGAAAAAGAAAACAATGGAAACTCCAGATTTACAGTTCTCAGCTTCCATTTATCTGCTTTTGGACTTGAAGAAAACTGTGTGTCAATCAGGTTGGTTCTCACCTATAATCCTTACACTTTGGGGGGTGAAAGTGAAAGAATCACTTGAGTCTTGGGGTTTGAAACCAGCCTGGGTAACTTGATGAGACCTCATTTCTAAAGAAATAAAAAGTTAGCCAGGCTGCAATGATACGTGCTTGTAGTTCCAGGTGCTTGGAAGCCTGAGGTGGAAGGAATCACTAGAGTCCAGCAGGTCAAGGACACAGTGGCCATGATCATGCCAATATAATCCACGTGAATGACCAGTTGAAACTCCAACACAAAAGAAAAAAGAGAAAGAAAAGAAATGAAAAATTGTGAGCACCAGCTCTGAGGAGTCACTGGGAGCAGCTACCCAAAACTCTGGCTCATCTGAAACTCCTGAGATGGGATGTGGGCAGATCTGGAGTAGACTCTACTGAGGGAAACTTTTCCTATTTTTTCCCCAGGTAGAATTTGCAAAGTAACGCATTAGGATTCTGGATAAAATTACACTCAATGTAGCAGACCAGACTTATTACTCACTCTGAAAAATAAAACAAGTAAATAAGGTTTTTTACAACAAAGGAATATAAAACTAGGTATATTATTTTTTCTGAAATCTACTTTTTTCTTTCCTCTTTGAATTTTTTTTAACTTTCCAACTCCTACTGATAGATAAATTTTAAAGCTATTTGAAAACTAAAGTTGAAGTGAATGAATCTTTGCTACGTGACAAACCCAGGGAGGGGTGGTGATGACTGACACACAGACATGACTGAGTCATGTGCCAAGTCCGGACATCCTGTCCCTTGGACGTATGCCCCCTTCTTCCTCCTCACTGATTTTCTCAGTGACCACACTCTGCAGAGACCTTGCACTTGCTCTGCTGAGTGCTTTTTGCTTCCTAGGTTCTTACACCATCTCCCTGGGGTGGGTTTTCCACATCCTTTGGGATAGTAGTCCTTTTCTCACAAGTGGAAGACAATCCACAGGACAGGAATCATTTCTTCCTTTTCCCCTCAAGACCAGTGTCTGAAAGCACCCGGAAACTAGTCACCTAACAAATTCAAATAAATGTCTTTTTTTTTTTTAAAGTTGGAGTCTCACTCTGTCCCCAGACTGGAGTACAGTGGCACACTCCCGGCCACCGCAGCCTCTGCCTGCTGGGCTCCAGTGATCCTTCTACCTCAGCCTTCCAAGTATCCAGAACTATAAGTGTGCACTACCATGCCTGGCTAGTTTTTGCTTTATTGTAGAGATGAGGTCCCACCAAGTTGCCCGGGCAGGTCTCGAACCTGCAGGCCCAAATAATCCACTCGCCTTGGCCTCCCAAAGTGCTGGGATTACAGGCTGAGCCACCTAGTCTTGCCAAATAAGTGTCTTCTGAAGTGCTGAGAGGAAAACAAAATTTAACCAACCACTTCAATAGATAAACAAAACAAGCTCCATTTTAGATGCAGGTGGATTTCTCACCTCTGATCTTGTTTGTAGCTAAAATCATCTTGAAATGCTAAAAATGGCTGGGTCTGGTGGCTCAAGTCTGTAATTCCAGCACTTTGGGAGGCTGAGGTGAGAGGATTGCCCGAGCTCAGGGGTTGGAGACCAGCCTGGGCAACTTGGAAAGACCTCATCTCTATAATAAGTCAAAAAAAAAAAAAAAAAAAGCCAGGTGTGGTTGTGAGTGTCTGTACTTCTGGCTCATGGAAGACTGAGGGAGAAGGATAACCTGAACCCAACAGGTTAAGGTGAGGTGGCTGAGCATGCCACTGAACTCTAGCCTAGGCAACAAAGCGAGACTCTAACTAAAAAAAAAAAAAAATGCTAAAAAGATGAGGTAGGAACAAATATGCAGGTGTCTAGAATAACTCTGGGAAAGGGGAAGTAGGTACACTAAATCTGTTTTGTTAAATTAAAACAACAACAACAAAAAAAAAAACTAGGAGACCATGAACCAAGGACAGACTTCATGACTTTCCAGGAAGGATTCCCCACAGTGCTCAGATATCAGCAGGTCTAAGCCACCACTTGGTCTTAAACCCTTTGTCCACCTGGCCTGGGAAAAACCAACATAATGCACACGTAACCCAATTGGGGTCATTAGGATGCCGGTCCTCCATCTTCTTGGTTTGAATGTCCCTCCTAAATGAAGTCACAGCCCCTCTCCATCTCCCTGCCTTGACTCACTGGCTGTCCCGCTGAGCAGAACTGAATTTGGACCTGGTGAAAAAAACTGCCAATAACTGTGAGGACATACTCTGGGAATTTCCACTCAGATATTCCAAATCAATTGACTTCAGGACTGTCATCCACCAGCACCTGCCCATGGCCGGCTTCCCCCTGCACCCCCTTTGTTTTTTGTTTGTTTGTTTGTTTTGAGTCAGAATCTAACTCTGTTGTCCAAGCTGGAGTGCAGTGGCACACTCACAGTCACTGCAGTCTTAACCTACCGGGCTCAAGTGATTCTTCTGCCTCAATCTTCCAAGTAGCTGGAACTACATGTGCTCGTCACCATGCCCAGCTAATTTTTTTTTTTATTTATTTATTGTAGAGACAAGGTATCACCAAGTTGTCCAAGCTGGTCTTGAACCCCTGTACTCAGGCAATCCTCTCACCTCAATCTTCCAAGTAGCTGGAACTACATGTGCTCGCCACCATGCCCAGCTAATTTTTTTTTTTTTTAATTTATTGTAGAGGCAAGGTATCACCAAGTTGTCCAAGCTGGTCTTGAACCCCTGTACTCAGGCAATCCTCTCATCTCAGCCTTTCAAACTGCTGGAATGACAGGCTTGAACCACCTCGCTGGAACTCCTGGCCCTTCTCAAAGCCTTTCCCCCTCATCCCTCCAGGAAGCCCACACCACAAATCCTGGCTAGGGCTTCAGGATTCATGACCCGCTGTTGGCCAAAGTGATCTCCTTAACGCTGTGACAGAGGTTCCGTTTAACCCTGTGGGGGAGAGGAACAGGGCCATGACTACTGTCCCCCCGTGGGCTCCCGAGTGGGTCAGATTCTCCTCACGACCTTCCTGGGCCCGCACACCTGGAAGGGAGAGCCGCGCGGCGCTGACAAAAGAGGTGACTGGCGGGCGATGTCGTTACAGGGACAGGACTCTGAGTCCCGGCCCAGCCCCACCTGCGCCGAGAGGACCATCCCAGCCGCTGACAGAGAGGCTGGTCCTGCAACAGCTGGGTCATCCGAGTTCATCTCCCCTCCCCCTCTCATCCCGCCTCCATACTCACCATCTCCTGGCTTCCAGGATGTGGCTTTCTGGAAATGTGACCCTCGCCTTTTTCATAGATTAGATGTGGATTTTGAGGCATCAGGCAGCAGAAGTATTGGATCACTCGGGAGGTGCCAAGAGACAAGAAGAAACCCCACGCTCAGGCACATGTCTAGTGGAACTGGTTTTTTTTCTTGGTGACTAGGACTTGCCAAGTTGCCCAGGCTGATCTGGAACCCCTGGACTCAGGAAATCCTCTCGCTTCCACTTCCCAAAGTGCTGGGATTACAGGCGATCGCCACTGCACCCGTCCTAGTGGACCATTTGTACCAATACGTTACAGTGGACTTCAGATCAACTGGAAACTGATGGTGGCTCAGTTATTTTGCAATTAAAATAATTGGGCTCATCTCAACTGAGGCTACCTTAACAGTTTCTCATAGACACAGATGATGATTTAATCCCTCAAGAAAAAATGGTGATCCTGTTTTGGGGCAGTTACTTTCATGGTGAGGAGCACTTGGGAGATGTTTGAAACCTATCAGTTTAGCCTCCCTGCTTCGGATGGCTGGTTTCTCACCCACAACAGTGAGGGATGCATTAACTCACTGGGGCCCATCTGTCAAATTTTTCTATCTAGACAATGGGAACCTCTGGGATCCCTTCCGCTTTGATGTAGTCTCCTAAAATTGATGTCCCCAAATTCCTGTGACCTCATATTTAAAGTCTTTTGTTTTGCAATGAACCAGCTTTCAGTGGCCAGGGAGCAGCCTTTTTGACTTCTAGACTTTGGGAAGGCTCTTGGTGTCCACTTACCCATGGTCTGGTCTGGGCCTACAAATATCCATGATAGACATTCGGTCACACTAATGGCTGAATGCAATTTTTTGAGGAAATTCTAACTTTTCAATTGACTTCTCATTGTATGAAAAGATGCGTTCTTCAATTTGCAAAACTATGCTGTGCTAAGGTCATCACTCCAGTTTATCTGATGCTAGCCTGTGCTGCCTTTGAGCACTTTTACAATCCTTGGTAATGTTTATGTCACTTAGTCCTGCATGGTGTGTTTTTCCCTTAGATGGTATTTTTAGTTTTCTTTCAATGTAATAAATGCACTTTTCTTCCAGTTATAGAATTATTTTAATATTTCTGGTAATTATTTGTCGCAAGTTTTTTGATTATTTTATTACTGGTTATTACAATTCTCTATATATAATTGTACAAAAGAATATGAATATATACATATCATCCAAATATATGTATACACATTTTACATATGACATTCCCTTCAAGGATGGCTTACATTTAAGGTTTTGATATAACGTATGTAAAAGCAACACAAATTATTTTCCTGGCTTTTTTTTTTGTCCTGATTTTAAAAGCACTTGAGTCAGACATAGTGACTCTGCCTGCAATCCCAGCATTTGGGAGAGTGAGGTGAGTGGATTGCCTGAGGCTGCAGGTCTGAGATCAGTCTGGGCAACTTGATGAGACCTGAGGCTCACGATGAATAAGATGTGAATATCAAGTAAAGGCTTTACCACATTCCTCAAATTTATACAGCTTCTCTCAACTATGAATCTCTACAATAAATAAAAAAAATTAGCTGGCCATGGTAGCACATACCTGTAGTTCTGGCTACTTGGAAGACTGAGGCAAAAAGATCGGTGGAACCCAGCAGGTTGATGCTGGGGTGGCTGTGAGTGTGTCCTCTCATCTGTGTCCCACAAAGTGCTGGAATTAGAGACATGAGCCAATGTACCCAGCTTATCTTTATTTTTTGTAATGAAGACAGTTCACATCTGCTATCTTAGCAAATTTTTTAAGCACACAAGGCATTACTAACAACTATGAGTATGTTATACGTCAGATTCCATAAACTTGGTGATGACTGAAATTTTGTATGTTTTGAACATCTCTCATTTACCCCACCTGCAGACCCTGATTATCATCATTGTACTGTCTGCCTGTGTGAGCGCAACGTTTTTTGATTTCACACATAAGTGAAATCACACAGTATTTGTGTGCCTGGCTTTTTTGACTTAGTATAATGTCTTACGGTTTTATCCATGATGTTGACATGGCAAGATTCACTGATTTTCTTTAATGGATGAATAATATTCTATTATTGATATGCACCACATTTTCTTCTTCAGCATCCACAAGCATTAAGATTTTGTGTAGCTTGGCCAATGTGACAAAGGCTGCAATGACCATTATGGTGTAGATGCTTCTCTGAGATAATTATTTCATTTCCTTGGATTATATACAATGAAAGGAGATTGCTGGAGTGTATGGTAGTTTATTTTTTGTTTCAAAAATAATGTTCATAAATATTTGATCATGATTCTACCAGTTTAAAACTCACCAACACTGTACAGAATTTCTTTTTCATGTCCTTGTCTTATTTCTATTTGTTGATAGTAGGCATCCTACCAGGTGTGAGATGAAATCTCCTCATTGTGTGGATTTGTGATTGTCTGGTCATCAATCATTTTGTGGACCCTTTCTTATACCTGTTCGCAATTTGTATGTCTTCACTGGAAAAATACCTATTTATTCTTGGTCTCTTTCAGTCAAGTGATGATCATGGTGCTGTTTTTGTTTTTGAATTGTATGAGTTTCTTGTTTATTTTCATATTAACCTCTTATCAGAGATTGTTTGCAAGTATTTTCTATATCATGCAAGTCTTCTTCCTGTGTTTCTGGCTGTGCAGCTTTTCAAAAATATTTTTCTTTCTCTTTATCTGTCTATCTATTTATGGTTGTTGTTTCACTCTGACACCCAGGCTGGAGTGCAGTGGCACACTCATAGCCACCACAGCCTTGACCTACTGGGCTCAGGCAATCCTTCTCTTAATTCTTCCAAGCAGCTGGAATCACAGCTGTGTGTCACCACTCCTGGCTAATCAGAAGCTTTTTAATTTATGAAGGTCCTCTGTTTATGCTTGGTTCGTGTACTTTTGATCTCTTATCAAGAAATCATTGCCATGACAAATATCAAGGAAATATTCCCAATCTTCTAAGATTTTTTGATTTTGTGTCCAGGTCTCACTATGTCACCAAGGCTGGAATGCAGTTACACAATGAAGGCTCAACACAGTCTTTAGCTACTGGGTTCTGACAGTTGTTCTGCCCCCATCTTCTAAGTAGAAGGGATTACAGGCTTTCACCACCACAGCTAGCTAATTTTTTGCTTTCTGAAGAAAAGAGATCTTGTTATACATATTTCCTAGGCTGGTCTGGAACAGCTGGACTCAGGCCATTCTCGAGTCTTGGTCTTCCAAAGTGCGGGTACTATAGGCATGAACCACCACATCTAGCTGGTAGTGTCTTCCTTAAGTTAACACGATGTCCAAAAGACTCATCATTGGGGCATCCCTGTTTCTCTCAAGGACGGATCATAATATGTCTAGCAAATCCTTGATGAGAGTGAAAGACTTTGACACATTCTTCACATTTCTAGGGTTTCTTTCCACTATGGATCATAGTATGTCGAGAAAGTTCTGAATGAGTGTGAGAAAGGCTTTGCCACGTTCTTCACACTTGAAGGGTTTTTCTCCAGTATGGTATCTTTGATGTCAAATAAGACGTGAGTACTGATGAAGGATTTATGTGCAGTATGGATCCTCTCACGATGAATAAGATGTGAATATCAAGTAAAGGCTTTACCACATTCCTCAAATTTATACAGCTTCTCTCAACTATGAATTTTCTGATTTTGTGAATGGCATGAGGAAGTAGTTAAGGGCTTTGCCACATTTTTCACTTTTGTAGGCTCTCTCCCCTATAGATTCTTTCACGTCTATTTAGATAAGATGATTTTCTAAACATTTTCCCACATATATTATTTACATTTACTCCACTTTCTTTTTATGTTGACTACATTTTGAGGACTGGTTAAATGTTTTGCCATATTCATGTTTGAAAGCCATTGCAGAAATATGGATACTCTGGTGGATAAAAAATTTGGAGTGTTAATGAAAGACTTCGCCACTCTTGTTACATTTGTAATCATTATTTGCAATTGATTATCCTGTCTGCCCTCCACTCTCATGCACACTTTCCCAAGATTTTTTTAAGTGTAAGTTCTTAAGACCAAATCTTCCATATTTTCCCACTGGTACCTTTGTAAGTGAGTCTTCTATGCCTTTCTCAGGCAAAAGGCCCTCGGTGTAATGAGAAGTCACAACTGAAAATCATGAAAATAAAAATTTTTTTTTAATTTTTATTTATTTTAATTTTTTTATTTTTTATTTTTTATTGTGAAGTTGTGGGGTACAGTTAAGGGTTAGGTATACAATTGCATTTCATTCAGGCACCCTGTTGATATGGGGTGTTTCTCCGTTCCCAGACAGATATTTGCTACTGTTAATCCCATCTCCCTCCCCCCACCATAGTTTCCCAGTACAGTCAGTCGTTTTCGTATAGTATTGCATTGGATGTTTAAGGTTCATTATATGAGTGAGAACATGTGATACTCAGATCTTTGTTTCTGTGAGAGGTCACTCAGTATTATAGACTCTAGTTCCATCCAGGTTGCTGCGAAATTCATGATTTTGTTCTTTTTTATGGCTGTGTAGTATTCCATCATGTATATGTACCACATTTTTTAATCCAGTCCTCTTTTGATGGGCAGCATGGCTGTTTCCAGGTTCTTGCTATTGTGAACAATGCTGCGATAAACATGCGTGTGCAGGGAAAATAAAAATTTATTCCATGTACTAGACTCAGGTAAATATCCTTTAAATATCAAACATAATATACCCTGCTAAGGACATAAGTATGATGGCAAATACAAATCACAGGTTTCCACTCTTTCATAAATATATGTACTTAAGAAAATAGTGCCAGGCTCGGTGGCTCAGCCTGTAATCCCGTGCCTTGGGAGGCTGAGGTGAGTGAATTGCCTGAGCCCGCAGGTTCGAGACCCACCTGGGATACTTGGCGAGACCTCATCTCTACAATAAATAAAAAAATCAGCCGGGCATGGTAGAGCATGCCTGTAATTCCAGCTACTTGGAAGACTGAGGTGGAAGGATTGCCAGAGCCCAGTGGCTTGAGGCTGCGGGGGCTGGGAGCAGCCACTGCACTCCAGTCTGGGCTACTGAGTGAGACTCCAACTCAAAAAACAGAAAAAAAAATAGTTACCACATTGCCTGTGTAAGAATTCAAAAAACAGCTAACACTTTCCTGAATCCCCGGTGAGCACAATTTTAAAAAGAATGATGTAGAAGAGGAAGTTTAGTAATTTTGCCACCATAATCCCTCTTCCTTCACAATACAGAGGATGCAATCATATGAAACCTTAAAACTTTTGATTTCCTCCTCAGGGAATAAACAGAAGAGAGAAGCATAACCCACATTTCTGCCTTTTGGGGCTTTACCCAAAGGCTAGTTTCTGTCCCAACATACAGAGAAGACACATCCTGAGAACAGGTATGAGAGGCTCCTAGAATTTCTAAGTTAGTGATTGGTGGCACTCTTCTCTAGACAAAGCAACTTCATAAACATTATGACATGTATATCTTTTTCAAATACCTAAATTGAAACAAACTATGCCAAAGCAAAGAAAGAATCAGGACAAATGACTCAAGGGTACAACAAAACAAATGTGTGGAGCTGAAAATTGCAAAAATGTCTGAGGAGTTTTCAAATGAAATGAAGAAAAATAGGAAAATCAAAAAGTTTATTGAACTCAAACTAGGATAAATAGAAGCAAAGAGCCAGACAAGATATTATCAAAGTTTTCAGCTAACTGAAATCCCAGTACTGAGGAGATGGAGGTGGAGTGGTCACCTGAGCCAAGGAGCTCAAGGCTATAGTGAGCCTTACTTGAGCCACCACACTCCTGCCTGGGTGACAGAGACCATGGCTGATAAAACATAACCTTATAAAGGATTTGAAAAACATCCTTAATATTGATTTTGGTCTTATAAATAATTTTTTATGACTACAGAAATAAATGTAAATATAAACAAGTTGGAGACATCCAACAAAAAAGCTTCTGCATAGAAAAATGAACAGGGAAAATTCTCACAGGCCAAGAGAAAATATCTGCAAACCATATACTTGATGAGATGTTAATATCCAATACATACAAGAAAATCATACAAACCAAAGGCATAAACAAGAAAATGATAATCACTTGAATAAAAAAAGCCAAAAAAGGAATTATTAGTTATCCAATGAGGACAAACAAATTGCCAACAGGTATATGAAATGGCGCACAATGTCAATAATCTCAAATAAACACATGATGGTATATTATCTCACACCCATTAGAATGACTGATATCAACCAGGAGAGTTCTGTTGATAAGAATTGAAGAAAAAAAATCCTGTATACAGTTGAGGAGCTAACAATTCATAGATGATTTATAAAAATCATTATCCACATTCTTTTAAAAATAAAAGTAAACTACCACATAATAAAGAAATCCTTTTCCTGTTTTAGGAAAGCAAAGGAAATAAAATCAGTATTACAAAGCAGTAGCTGCACCCCTATGTTCATTGCAGCATTTGTCAAAATGGCCAAGCTTGAAAACAACCTAAATAGTTGTGGAATCTGTGGTGATTAGGAAAATACTGTATATAACACAATAGCATATCATTCAGCCATTAAAAAAAAAGATTCTGCAATTTCAAACTCATGGATGAAACTGTAAGACTTTATGCTAAGTGAAGTGACCCGGGAACACACACAAAAATATGGCATGAGGCTGGGTGCAGTACTCAAGCCCATAATTCCAGTACTTTGGGAGACAACGAGAGGACTGCCTGAGCTCAGGGGTACAAGACCCTACTGGGCAACTTGGTGAGACCTCGTATCTACAATAAATCAAAAAATAAGATGGGCATGATCGTGCACACCTGCAGTTCCAGCTACTTGGAAGCTTGAGACAGAAGGATTTCCTGAGCCCAGCAGATCATGGCAGCGGTGGCCTTTAGCATGCCACTGCACTCCTGTCTGGGTGACAGCAAGACTCCAACTTGGGGACAAAAAATACTGCATGATCTCACTCATGTGTGGAATTTAAAAATATTGCATTCAGAGAGGAGGAAAGTGTAATGATGGTCATCAGGGTCTGCAGTTGGGAAAATGGGAGATGTTTTTCAATGTTTACAAAATTTCAATTATAACTGAGTTTTAAGCAACTAATGTATAACATAGTGACTAATAGTTAAGAATGATGTCCCATATGCTTAGAAATTTGCTAAAATAATAGACATTATGTGTTCTCCTTAAACAACATAGAAATGGCAAATGCAAAAGCTTATTGATATGTTCATTAGCATAATTTTAATCATCATTTCACAATGTAGAGGCATATCAAATTATTACATACACAACATATGGTTATACATTTCTTATTTATGTATAAAATATAAAATGTTAAGGACACATACATAAACAAATGCACATGAGTGTATGTATATATGCATATATGTAGACTAGTCCTAATCTTCATACTAAACAAAAGAAAAGTATAAGATAAGGGTTATTAGCTGGGCTCGGTGGCTCAGCCTGTAATCCCACACTTTGGGAGGCTGAGGTGAGTGAATTGCCTGAGCCCACTGGTTCGTGACACGCCTGGGCAACTTGGCAAGATCTCATCTCTACAATAAATCAAAAATGAGCCTGGCGTGGTAGTGCATGCCTGTAGTTCCAGCTACTGAAAGGCTGAGGCAGAAGGATTGCTAGAGCTCAGTAGGTCAAGGTTGCAGTGGCCGGCAGCAGCCACTGCACTCCAGTCTGTGTGACAGAGTGAGACTCCAACTCAAAAATAAAAAATAAAAATATAAAATAAATAAGGGTTATTAAGAACCAAGGTAACATCTAGGAGTTTAATATGTTTACCATACTCTATGCGATATAGTATACTTAACAATTTAGATACGTAGAAATAAACTGCCAAACTCAGTTCATACTAAGAAAGAAAAATTAAGTAAAATACCAGCATTTATTCTATCAAGAGTGATAGTTTGTGTTCTGGTAGAATTATAAAAGCACATTGGAAACCTCCCTAGGATAAAAAAATCATAAAGTAGAAGGCATATAACAAAAGTCTGGAATTCTTAAAATTTCTTAATCAAATAATAAAATCACTACTCTCAAATATTTCAAACATGAGACAAAGAAAACAAAAATATTTTGACAGGGATTTTCTAAATAAATAACTAGATATTTGCACATCTCCAAATGTATCAGAAAGGTAGTCAGATCATCCAGTTCTTAAAAACTCATTAAGTGGACTTTGATTTCCTCTATAACCTTCAAATGAGATCACTGAAGAAGAAGCAGAGTTTTTGGAGAATTTCAGAACATGGAGTAATAGATGTGCCTTTGTGGAACAAGAGAGAAATAATCCCAGGCATCTCAGAAACCATTTTTGTTGGAGCAGACCACCTTCCCAAACCACATTCCAAGCTCTACTTCCTGGATCTATGCCATCTGCTTCATTCAAACCCACCTACCTGGAGTTTTGACTTACATGCTAAGTCTCCTCATATCCCAGGACTTTTTCCTTTGCTCCAAACACGTGATCAGGTCTGGCTTAGAGAGAGCAAAGCCTGTTTTATTTTTTAAGAATGTAACATGACCATTGCTATGTTTCTTTGTTTACAAGCATAGTATTGTGCTTAGTAGAGAACACATTATACAAGATTCTAGAAAATTAACCCCCAAATGCTATTTCCCAATAGAACCTTTAGAATATTTATATAGAACTTTAATTATGTGGGTTTTTTTTTTTTTTTTTAGTTGGAATCTCACTTGGTGGCCCAGGCAACCCTAGCTGAGCTCAGATGGTTTTTCCCTCTCAGCCTTCCATAAGTAGCTGGAACTACAGGTGGTTGCTACCACACCCAAATAATTTGCTAATATTGTAGAGATGAGGTCTTGCCAAGTTGTCCAGGCTGTTCTCCAACCCATGGATTCAGGCAAACCTCTCATCTAGGCCTCCCAAATTGCTGGGATTACAAGTTTGAGCCACCACTCCCTACCTTAGATTTGTGGGTTCTTGACTCAGTGCTAGTGAGTCAAAAACTTATGGTAGCAATGGATTGAGGTGTGGGTAATGATATTCTATGCTAATAAATTTCTGGTTTTACCACTAATATAGATAGAATGACACATGTCAATTCAAAATAGAGAATGCTTCATGTGAAAATGAAACAGCTTTAATATATACTTTTCTATGTTAACAAATCACCAACTTTTCTTTGATAGGAGGAATCTGAAACTCATTTTGCACAAAGCAGAAATTCCCAGGAAACATTCTACAAAGAAAGTTTATAAAATTCTTAGTATGAAATAGGGATTGTGTTTTAAGACAGTGCTCATCTAAAAAAGCAGGTTTCTGTGGTTCTCTAACATCACGTTCCAGTACAATATCTGCTGAATATTCCTCTGGAGAGAATTCTATGACCACATTCTTGAATGGTCCACAGTTCCTAAAAACAACAACAACACATATTTACCAAGTGACCATGTCTCTAAGTAAAGCAAGCATGAAGAGAGCAGGGTCCAGCTTGAAACATCTATCTGCAAAACCTGTAACAGCCTATAATAACTTGCTTGATGACCAGGCACTTTGGGAGGCCAAGGTGAAAGGATTCCCTGAGCCCATGGGTTTGAGACCCACCCGGGCAAGTTGGCAAGACCTCGTCTCTACAACAAATAAAAAATTAGCCAGACGTGATAGTGTGCACCTGTAGTTCCAGCTACTTGCATGACTGAGGTGGAAGGATCTCAGGAGCCCAGCGGGTCAAGGCTGTGGTTGCCAGGACCATGCCACTGCCCTCCAGCCTGGGTGACAGAGTGAGACTCCAATACCAAAAAAAAAAAAAAAATATGCCAGGCTCGGTGGCTCAGCCTGTAATCCTGCGCCTTTGCCTGAGCCCGCGGGTTCGAGACCCGCCTGGGCAGCGAGACCTCATCTCTACAATAAAATAAAAAAATCAGCCGGGCGTGGTAGCGCATGCCTGTACTTCCAGCTACTTGGAAGGCAGAGGTGGAAGGATCACCGGAGCCCA
>NW_007258121.1:315363-358102 GCF_000164805.1 Carlito syrichta | reverse complement strand
TCTTGTATAGGCACATCTCCACAATTGTCTTCCTACTCCCCCCCAGAAACAGCTCATTCGTCAGTCTTACTCAACTAACATGTTACTGGGAAAGCTACTCAGCTCTATTTCAGCGCACTGGGGTATAAAAAGCAGCCTAGTGCCCTCTCTGTGTCTCTCTACACAGCCTGAGACAGAGATGGGGAGATAAGATTTGGGCTTACTGAAAGTGAAAGCCGTATAAGTTGTCAGTACTTCTTAAGAGTTTGGGGGAGGAGCCGGGCTTGGTGGCTCAGCCTGTAATCCCACGCCTTTGGGAGGCTGAGGTGAGTGAATTGCCTGAGCCCATGGGTTCGAGACCCGCCTGGGCAGCGAGACCTCATTTTTACAATAAAATAAAAAAATCAGCCGGGCGTGGTAGCGCATGCCTGTACTTCCAGCTACTTGGAAGGCAGAGGTGGAAGGATCACCGGAGCCCAGCAGGTCGAGGCTGCGGTGGCCGGGAGCGGCCACTGCACTCCAGTCTGGTGACAGAGTGAGACTCCAACTCAAAAAAAAAAAAAAAATTGCTTGCTTGACATAAGTAACTCCATTTTGTAACAAATCCTCCATGTTAACCTCAAAATAATCCCCTTATGTAACCTTCCTATAAACACAATCACACACCCACATTCCTATTCCCTCGGTGCTTGGACACGCCCTAGTTGTGCAAATTCTGTAACCATCCGTACCCCTTCATAATCGAGTGTATTGCCAAGAAATCCTCTTCAAACTATACAGTTTATGTAATTTCTGCCTTTATGTACCGCCTACTCACTGTGTTTGGGGCCGAGAGTTCTTTGAACACTAGCCTGCTCTCAGTCACCGGCATCAAATTAAAGGACTCATAGTTTGGCCCTCTCTGATTGTTGCTGTCCTTTCTCACAATCTGGCTATAACATTTGGAGGCCCCAGTGGGATGAGTCGCCAACCTGGCTCTGTGGGAAGGTGTGGGGAGGTGACCCTGTGATGTTCCAGGGCCGTATAAACTCTCATCTGACTCAAAGGGAGTTCGGATGACTACTGGCTTCCAATTGCCTCAAAATTCCTGAGTGCGTCTGCATTCTCCTGGGAGGTAGGAATCTGTTTAATCTGTATGTGGCCACAACTCTGTAAAGGACAGAGCCTGACGAAGCTGCTCCTTAGACTCTGTTTGTTGACCCAAGATGTTGGTAGAACCATGTCTCAGATTAGTATCTGGTTTCTGTTGGCAGCATCTTCATTTAGTAACTGGTTTCTGTTTGGGGACCCACTTGACTTCTGATTGCTTGTTAACATTGGACCCTTTCTGTTCTTTGCATCCTTGCTGTGCTCTTTGCTACAGAGCTTCCTTCTGCTACACCTCAAGTCTGACATTTAGGCTACAAACTTTTATTAGTCTTTGCTTATCTCTTTGTATTGGAGGTCTGCTTTTCATCAGGTGCCTCCTGTGATTTACCGGTTTTTAAAAATGTGGGGTGTAAGGCCTCCAAGCCTACAAATCCCCTGAACTATATGTTAAGGAACTTCTCTGTCGGGTTTGCACAGAATTACAGAGTACGTTTCTCAAAGGGCAAGCCCCGGATCCTCTGCAAAATCGACTGGTAATGTTGGGTGGCCCTCTACAGGGTCTCTGGATGTTCATGTTACTCGGGTTGATTTTGTTTTGTTTGTTCTGTTTATGGCCATAATTCTGTTTTCTGGTTTCAGATCTCTGATTTTGATTTTTTTTAGTTTTCTCTAAGTTTGTTTTTGTCTTTCTTTCTCCCTTTTACATTGGTATTGCTTATACAGTTCAACCAGTTCTAACTAAAATATAAACGGCATTTAAACCTGCACAGCTTTTTTTGAAACGCCTATTGGGACAAAGTTTAGCCATGCAAGCTCGTTCCAATTTTTCAGAGATATAATTTAAATTTGAATATCTTAAAAATAACAAACTTGTTACTGTTTCATGGCTAAAACTAAAAAAAGGTTATTAAATCTAGATTTGTTTAATTATGTTAACATGTATACCTGTTACATGTTTTGTCCAGCATGCTACTAAATTTGCTTTCAAATAAATGAGTACTCATAAAATGCATATAACTTTAATAATTAACAATAATATAAAACACATCTTTAAAACGGTCAACATACATTTCATCAAACGTTATAAAGTTACAAGTCTAGCCAAGACTAGGATAATCTCATTTATATAAATGCTTTTGTTAAAAGGATGACTAATTTAAAATTATTGGTGCCAAACTTCTAAACCTTCTGAATTATCAGTAAAATGCTAAAAACTGATTGGCCAGAAAATAGTTTTCATAATGAAGCCAGCTGCTATGAATTAAATACATATATATAAATATTAAAAATATATATATAAAACAATGCTTATGGATAAACTCTTCATGTAATTTTTAAAAATCTCAACATTATTTCAAAGTTCCATTGAGCGTCTGAGTTACTTTCAATTAAAAAAGGAGCTACAATACAAAAAATACAGGGATAATAGAGTCGAAGCCTGTCATCATCAACAGTATGTAAAAATCATGATGAGTATCAAGAAGGGAAATTTATGAAGAAAAAAATCTTGGTATATAATCAAGTTAGTTATATTTTTTTCTCCTGTTCTACCTTCTGTTTTGACTTAAAAAGTAGTGCAAATTTGTTAATGGTCATATGTAATTGCTAACAATTAATTGTAATTTTTATTTGCTTTTCCACCTAAACTTGCAAGTGCTCCAATAAATTTTATTTCCAATTTTAGCATGTGTTAATACATTGATGCTAAATAACACCGCTATTTGTTATATCAGGCTTGCTAAAGTTTTATTTTATAAACAAAAGGACAAATTACCTGTTGTGCCTAATTAGCACCCTCTTATAAAACAGTTGAAGCTTTAAATGCTAATCAGCTTCCTTAACATGAAGAGTTTTAAAAAACTGGTCTAGGCCTAGTACGTCTGCCAGATAGATGGGTACTTCATGTGAGCACAGTAAAAATGAGAATTGATCACTCTCACCTAGTTGCTACATTATAGTTCTAGTTGTAAGGTGTGAACAATTTGTTCCTTGCAAATGAAACTACAATTTAGTAATTTATAACAGTTCTTAAATTTTCCCATTCATAATTATAAATAAGTAGGGAAAGGTCATTACACATTCATATGGTCTGTTCATTCTGAAGGGCTTTGCATCAGTCTGTCACAGAGAAATGGCGTAAAAATTTCGGCTGGTCTCGGTGGCTCAGTCTGTAATCCCAGCACTTTAGGAGTCTGAGGCAAGTAGATAGCCTAAACCCACGGATTCGAGACCCACCTGGGCAACTTGGTGAGACTTCATCTCTACAATAAATCAAAAACCAGCTGGGTGTGGTAACTCATGACTGTAGTTCCAATATTTGGAAGACTGATGTGGAAGGATCACTGGAGCTCAGGAGGTCGAGGCTGCAGTGGGCGGTTGTGTGCCACTGCACTCCAGTCTGGGCAACAGTGAGACTCTGACTCGAAAAAAAAAGAAAAATTTTATATGTGTAGCTTATTTTAAAAATGAACTTTTAAGATTTTTTGCCAAAACAAACAGTGCCACCATGAAGGGCAGCAGAACAAGAGGGCCAAAGAGGCACCCCCATTGGCAGTCACAATTAGCAACCAAAACTCCAAGTGCCCAAAAAAACCTGGTAAAAACAAACATGTAAGGGGATGGTGTCCATGCTCATGGGTACAGCCTGTGGGGACAATGGAAACATAGTTGTCCCCAAAAGTCCTAACCTCCTGGAACTTGTCTACTGTACAGGCCAATAAGCTATTCAGAAGCAGGTGCTCTCTCTTCTGAACAGAGGAGAGAACACTGGGCACTCAAATAATGGCCACCTGTGGTGACATGCAAACCCGATAAACTGCCTGGCCCTGGCTCACTATCATCCCAACAACCCCCCAGGTAAACAAAGGTGCTGGAACCCAAATTACTTTCTAATTTAACACAGGTGCCAGCCTTTTGGTCCTGGCCATCCTTGCTGAAATCATATAGTTTTATCCAAAAAAACTTTACCCTTTACACATCAGAGATGAAAGAAATAGCCTTGGGGGCTGCTAAAAAGCACAGTCCAGTTCAAGGACATAAGTATGGTCCAGTCCAAGGACAAAAGTATGGTCCAGATATGAAGGCAGTAACATACTCACCTAAACAATTGTACAATATAACAGAAGGATGGCCCATCTTATCTTTGAACCATAGCAGCTACTGCCATAATAACTTAAAAAACTAATAAAATTACTTGTATGATGGCTATATTTTTGTTCTATAATAAAATAACTGGGTTTTTGTTTTTGTTTTTTTGAGTTGGAGTATCACTCTGTCACCCAGACTGGAATGCAGTGACCGCTCCCGGCCACCACAGCCTCGACTTGCTGGGCTATGGTGATCCTTCTACCTCAGCCTTCCAAGTAGCTGGAACTACAAGCATGTGCTACCACACCCAGCTAATTTTTGATTTATTGTAGAGATGAGGTCTCACCAAGTTGCCCAGGCAGGTCTTGAACCCATGGGCTGAGGCAATCCACTCACCTCAGCCTCCCAAAGGTGCAGGATTACAGGCTGAGCCACCGAGCCTGGCTAATAACTGGGTGTGTTTTTGTTTTCTTAATGAAGGTACTGTATTTCATTATTAAAGTACTGCTATAGATAATTTACAAAAAATATTTCAACTTACATTAATAAACCAAAGGGTTCATATGGCATTACTTTCACTTTTTTATCATTTTTCTGGAACAATGGCCTTTTTCATCATTGTCTGCGTAATAATTTTTGCCTGTGTCCTCTCGTGGTATTTTATTAAATCCAAATAATATTTGGTTAAGATCCCACTGTTTCCTATATGTGCCCTTGGAAATAAATAGGTAGGGAACATCTGTATAGCCCACCAGGCAAGAAGAAGTTACAGAAAATTGATCTTTACCCCAGTTCCCAAAATCATAAAAATATTTCCAAGAGCAGAAATTGGAAATAAAAGGGTAGACCAAAAGCAAGAAGCCATTTTTATTTCAATCCTAAACCTTATCATAATAATAAAAATAGAGGCTGTGTCCTAAAAAAATATATACCTTAGATAAAAAAAATAACTTTGTCAACTTTGCCCTTTTACAACCCCAGACTTCTCAAGTATAACCCACATTAATCCTTTCCAATGTACCGCTTCCTTAAAAAATTACCAGTCTGTTAAAGTATCTTCAGCCTCTACAATGGGCCAGGCAAATGTATACTACAGTATTTGTCCTCCACACCTTGTCATCCATTCCAGTCCAACGACATGGTTTTTGTCAAAAAGTTCCAGAAAGACAGAATAACGCCTGCCAGGAAGGGACCATTTCTTGTGATCCTCACCACTCCAACAGCAATCAGGGTCGAAGAGATACCAGTCTGGATTCACCATGCCCAAGTCAAAAGGGTGAAGGAAACTGACCTAACTCCACCAGTTCATGTCATCAAGTGTGCTGTGGTGGCAAGGGGCCCCAAATATCCACTCCCTCATTCAACAAGGGAAAACAGCCACCATTCAGCCACTTGGACTGCAACCAAGGACTCCAAGAAACCCCCTCAATATCACTTTTTGACATACATCTAAACAAAAAATCAGACTGGTGGCTAATTTCTTTACATGCATTGTACTCAGTCTTTACCTATTGTTTTTGTACTACTACTTGTTTGGGGTTTTGTTGTAGGAGTGCTTACTCTAGCTCCTGCAAATTGGAAATGTGGCAAAAAATCTCTGTTAATTTTATCCTATCTCCTATGTGTAGGATGAGTTACAGTCTATGTTATGGCGTTTCTTCTTAATTAGTTTTCCCCCTCTTGGAATAACTTCCCGTACTGCCTATACCTTTTCTTCAACCTGTTTCACAGCAGAAAAGGTCCTAGCAATCCAAAATTGGATCCATCATTCATCTCTGGTCCAATTTAAAGTAAACCTTCCTATTCTGGCACAAATAAAAAGAAATGTATATCTGGAAGCCTGTATGGTAGACACAGTATGCAAAACCATTACTACAGCAAATCATGCAAACAGTGGGCATCCCCCAATTATGTAAAAGATGTAAACTTTTATCTCTGCCCCAGTAACCCCACTGACCACAGTTGTAATCAGAAAAACAACTTCTATTGTCCAGACTGGAAATGTGTCACCATTGTAACCTACAGTGGGAGGCCTAATGACACATCTAAAATCACCCTTTGGCCAGGTACTGATGTAGGACAACCTATATATTTAAAGGTTACTAATCCTCTCCATTGTTCCTGGAGTATAGGAGATACCTGGGGTATACAACTCTATATAAATATGTATAACCATGGTGCCTTATTCACCATCTGGTAGCAATCACCCATAAAACCATGGACAAAAAAATAGGGCCATTGGCAGAGCTGAAGTATCCCCCCTTCGGTCACCACCAGCCTCCACCTCAGCCTCAGCCCTCCGCCAACCAAGTCACTAACCTGGGTTCACCTCAACAGCTCCTGAGTTCATCTTGACCACTTCCAAAACTGGTCAGCCAACCCCCTAGTCTTTTTCCTATGTTAACTCATATGCACCATTTGCTTAATGTCACTATGCCCCAGATTGCTGGTTCTGCTTAAAACCAAAACCCTCATATTATGTGGGCCTAGAAGTTGAAACTCCTATCATCAGCAATGCAGACAAAAGTAAATGATCTCTGGAAATGGTTCACATTACTCTAGTTGATGTCACTGGTAAAACCTCCTGCCTTATAACTCCAGGTTTTAATCTAACAACTTCTCTGTTCTGTGATATTTGTAGCTTATCCCTCATTCCAGCCATGGCCAAACCCATGGCCTACATGGCCACTGCCAACACCTGGTTAGCTAGTTCTACAGGCCTTACAAAATGTGCTACTACCAAAAGGTTAATTAATCAGTCTACTTTATATATTACTGTTCATGTGCTACCTCAGGTTTATGCTTACTGTGGTCCCAAAGGAGCTCTTCTACTCAGTCACCCTGGTCTTCAATTGCTTATTCAAAATGCACTGTTCCCTTGTTAGTACTTGCCTTAGTCAGGCTAAGTATAGCAGGAATAGTTGAAACTGGCACCGCTGCTCTGGTTTGTGGAGAACTGAGTCTATCTGACCTTGCCCAAGAGATTGATGCTGACCTAGGTAACCTAAAATTTGCCATGGACAAACTCCATGAAAGGTAAAATCCCTTGCTAAAGTTGTCCTCCAAAATCATAAAGGCCTAGACTTACATTTTGTATCCCAAGGGGGACTCTGTGTAGCCCTTGGAGAAGCTTGTTGCTTCTATAACAAATCAAGCATTATTAAAAACACCCTCCAAAGGATTTTTAAAAAGTTGACAAATTACAAAACCTAAGATAAATCCTGGTTCCAATACTTGTTTGATTGAAACCCATGGCTAACAACACCTGTTACTGGTGTAGTTGGACCCCTCATATTTCTCCTTGGTTTGCTCATAGGGCCCTGCATAATGAATTATATTATCCATCTTCTTAAACAACACATTAGTTCTGTAAAACTTATGTATATAAGACCCCAGTATAATACTAATATACTTGTGATGGATGAGTCAATTCATTGAATCATAAACAACTAAAAAGGGGAATGAAATATCTATCTGCAAAACCTATAACAGCCTATAATTACTTGTCTGACATAAGTAACTCCATTTTGTAATAGATCCTCCATGCTAACCTAAAAAAAACCCCTTATGTAAACTTCCTGTAATCACACTGCACATCCATCTTCCTATTCCCTCAGTGCTTGGAAACTCCCTAGTTGCACAAAATCTGTAACCATCCATATCCCTTCATAATCAAATTTGTTGCCAAGAAATATTAATCAAACATATGACAAGCTGATATGACAACTAGAATTATGCAATAAGATAATTTGAAACACAAAAATATCCTCTAATGCATTAAATGTGAGAAAAATGGATGAAATAAAATCCAGTCAGTGTTGACACTATTTTTTTTGAATGATCCAGCATAAATCCGGGCACCACACAGGCATTTTTCAGTGCTATGTCTACATCACACAGGATACGTTGCATATACTGCTCAGACGGAAAACACCAAGTGAGTTGGAAGGTTCTCATCAAGTTTTAATATGTACAGCAATGAATTGAATATCTTGTTAAAATGCAAATTTTCATTCAAAAGAATTTAGCCTAAGATTCTGCACTTTTTTCATTGGTGGGTCTCGTTCTTACCTATACTAGGATACTCAGACAAATTTGTATCAGATGCCAAGGTACACAGGATCAACACAACATGCTTGCTGAGATACTTTGGCAAAAAGATATACTTATTTATTTATTTTTTTTGAGTAGGAGTTTCACTCTCATGTCCCAGGCTGGGAGGGAGATTCCAACTCAAAAAAATTTTAAAAAGGGACATGTTTACATCCTTCACTGGGATCTGAGGATTTACCCTATCTCCAATGGGATTCTTAGGTACTGTGCCTTCCCATGATCCTCAGCCACAAGAAAACATTTTTAATACAGCAGTTCTTACATTCATGGTGAGAACAGTTCATGGCAACTAAGCAGTATAGATGAAGAGAACAGAGGAGGCTATATAGGGAGAAGTGTCCGGTAGACCCACTGAATATCACATGAAGAACAAAAAATAGTTGAAACAAACTCATTGGGCAGGGCCATCACAAGAACAACAGGAAGGTTTGCAAGTTTCAAAAACATGACATTCCTGTTGACCTGGGGCACACTTACCTGATAAGCAGCCATTTTGTCCTTTTCCTCCTGTTTCTCTGATATCTTTTCAGGTGAGATTATCTAATCAAGTCACACCTACATGTTGAAAATATGCCTTTATTTCAAAATAATATTGAATGTATTTTTTTTGTCAGAGTCTTACCACACTCTCAGGAGCCCCTACCCTTGCTCTCCTGTGTGCCTGAGGTTCTCTTTGATGTGTGGATTCTTCCACCATCTCCCTGAGGTGGGCTTACCTTGTCCTTTGGGATAGCTTTTCTTCCTTCACAATTGCAAGATCATCCAGAGGACAGAAATCATTTCTGCTTTTTCCCCTCAAGAACAGGGATGTGTCTAAAAATGCACAGAAACCAGTCTCCAAACTAAAACAGATTTCTTGAAAATTGCTAAAAAAGAAAAATAATAAAAAGACTTAATCAACCACAAATGGGAGTCAACTGTCAAGAGTCTGATATGACTCCCTTTTAGATGGAGGGGGGACTCTGGCCTCTTTGCCTGCTTGCTTGTGGCTAAAATGATTTTGACATGCTGAAAAGATGAGACAGACACAAGAATGCAACCCTTCATACTAACTCTGGAAAAGTGGGAGTATGTACGCTAACTCTGTTTTGTTAAATAAAGGAGCAAGGAGACAATCAACCAAGGAGAAAGAATTTACCATTTTCCATTACTCCTCTCATCGCCCAAATACCTACAAGTCTGTCACCTCTTGATCTTGGCTCTCCTCTGCCCCAAACCTGGAAAAAATAAAAAAAATCACGCACAACCCAGGAGGGGTTTAGGACGCCGACTCCTCATGTCCTCTATTTTAATGTTGCTACAAAATAAAGTCAGTCCCTGCACCAACTCCTTGTCTCAACAGAACCGGGTTTGGACCTAGTGACACAAAAGGCCAATGACCCTGATGACAAACCCTGGAGATTTCCACCTAGATAATCCAGATAAGGCGAATGTATGGCTGTCAGCCACCAGCACCTGCCCATGGCTCAGAGTTGACCGGAAGGCCGGTTCCGCCACAACATGGCCATCAGGGTCCATTCCCCCCTGCCCTTTTCACACCTGTCTGCATGATAGTTCTTGATTTATTATAGATATAAGTTCTCACCATGTTGCCTGTGCTGGTGTTGAACCCATGGGCTCAGGCAATCCTCACAACACAGCTTCTCAAAGTGGTGGAATTATAGGGCAAACGATGGGATATAAGAATTATTGGGTAGACAATGGTGGTCCCACAGGGGTGCAGAGATCTCCCCTCACTCTCTGGATGCAGGCTGCCCAGAAACAGGGCAGCTAACAAAGTTTCCCGTTGGGCTGGAGACAGAGAAATGGCATCACAATGGCATCCACTGTCATCTGACCCTCAACCAGGCCTAAGCTTCAGACCTCTGACCTGCTTCTTTGCTGCTGTTAGTGCCCAGCCATTACCACAGGTGATGGTGTAGCTGAGTGCCAGGTGTAATGAGGCTGCTGATCTCTGCTGCCTTTTCCTGAGAGGTGCTTGGGAATGGTGGAAGCTTCTGTGTTTAACCAGTGCTGGAGTCACAGAAGTGAGAAATTGTGGTTGCTTCTGAAGGGGGGTCTTGGATGCTCGGTCCCATATCTACCATCAGTTGGAATTCACTCACTCGCTGGCACACACAGATGGACACAGGTTAACCTTCATGCCCCCTTACCTGTACAGAGATGCTCACATTCCAATCAGTTCCATTGCCATCTCATCCTCCTGCCCCTCTGGTTTTCTAAAGTCACATCTCACTGCAAAATCCACTGAGTAGACTATAGGCATTTCCACTTCTTTGAGCACATCCCTAAATGTGAACAGCCCTGAAAATTACAACTGCACATATTTCACAAGTTGGCATATGCTCTAGGTAAAACAAGAGAGTGAAAATAACAAGTACTAGCTGAGTTGTCAGTGGGAATGTCCCAACAAAATAGTTATTTTACACAGAAATATTCCTAATGTATTTTTTTTTAAAGAGTTGGAGTCTCACTTTGTCACCCAGACTGGAGTGCAATGGCACCTTCCCAGCCACCGCAGCCTCGACCTGCTGGGCTGCAGAGATCCTTCCACCTCAGCCTTCCAAGTAGCTGGAACTACAAGAACATGCTACCACGCCCAGCTAATTTTTGATTTATTGTAGAGATGAGGTCTTGCCAATTGCCCAGGTGGATCTCAAACCCACCAGCTCAGGCAACCCACTCACCTCGGCCTCCGAAACTTCTGGGATTACAGGGTGAGTCACTGAGCCCGGACTCTCATGTATTTTTTAATTCTGAAGAAAGAGGATGAAGTATGATTTACTCAGCCAGTGTATATACTATTCTTTTGCCAATGATTTGGTATAAGATTTGGGCACTGACACAGGCATGCACATTTTTGAATGCTATATTAACACACAGGGATTTGAGACCATGCTGGGCAGCTTAGGCATGGCTTGTAAATAAATAAATGAATGAATGAATAAATAAATAAATACACAGACAAGGTAACACCTGCACTTCCAGCAACTTAGTAGGCTGAATCAGGTGGTATATATGCTCAGATTAAATAGTCACATGCATTGGAAGCTCCCCTTCTAGTTTGAATATGTACAATAGTGTTCTGAACATTGTTAAATTGCAGAGTCTGCATCTGGAGATCTGTGGTAAATCTTGAATATTTGCTTTTTTTTTTTTTTTGAATTGGAGTCTCACTCTGTCACCCAGTCTGGAGTGCAGTGGCTGCTCCCGGCCACTGCGACCTCGACCTTCTGGGTTCCAGTGATCCTTCTGCCTCAACCTTCCAAGTAGCTGGAAATACAGGTGCGTGCTACCATGTCTGGCTAATTTTTTTGATTTATTGTAGAGATAAGGTCTCGCCAAGTTGCCCAGGCGGGTCTCAAACCTGCGGGCTCAGGCAATTCACTCACCTCAGCCTCCCAAAGCATGGGATTACAGGCTGAACCACCAAGCCCGGCTTGCATTGCATTTTGTTTTTGACTTGGGGGTCTCATTCTGTCACCCATGAGTGCAGTGGCACAATCACATCCTGCAGCCAAAATCCTCAGCCCCCAAAGTTGCTGGGACTACTGAAAATCACCAGTGTTGATTATTTTTGTAGAGAGGAGGTATGACTATATTGCCCCGGCTGCTCTCATACCCCTGGGCTCAAGCAATTATCCTGCATCATTTTCCTAAAGTGCTGGCATGACATTCTTAATTATATTTTTGAGTAGGTGTTTCACTGTGTCACTCAGACTGAAGTGTAGTGGCATGCTCATGGCCAGCACAGCTTTGTCCTGCTATATTCAAGTGATCCTTCTGCTTAACCCTTCCTAGTAACTGAAACTATAGGCATGAACCACCATGCCTGGTTAGTTTTTAGATTGATTGTAGGATGGGTTCTCATCACATTGCCAGGGCTGGTGTCGAATCCAAGGGCTCTCTCACCTCAGCCTCCCAAAGCACTAGTTCTAGGCATTAGCCACCATTCCCAGCCAACTTTCAGAATTATTGTTATTTTTATAGAGTAGAAAAACAGGTTTATTGAGTATGCTGCAAGGGAGCAAACAATAAGGGAGTTGTCCACCGACATTCTGAATTATTAACAATTTTACTAGTAGTGACAATGACTCTGGCCAAGGAAATACTTTGGGAAATATACACCAAGTTGCATGCCTGGGTTTATCTCAGTTTCTCTGATAAGTAAACAAAGATGAGAGTCTTCATTTTCTAAACCAGGCAAAGAGAATCTGACCAGAAAGGAAAGCTTCCTGATTAAACATGATGATCTTTGGTAAATCTCTCCAAGGTATGTAATAATAATGAAAAAATATTTATGGTGAAAAATATGTCATATGGCACCTTAACCAGGTGAGTAAAATCAATATCAACTGTAACAGGACAAATCGGTATCAGTTGCCCAGGTATTCACATGACATACCAGAAAAGCTGTCACCATGGCAGTGCACTCCAGTCTAGGTGACAGAGTGAGATCCTGGCTCAAAAACTTTTTAAAAATCAGCATAGTAGTCTTGCTGCATAGCCAGGTGCCAGTGTCTTGAATTTAGGACTGAAAAAGACAGTGAATGTGTGCAACCATCCTATGGCTTCTGTCACAAAATGCAAGAAACCGGGTGACTTAAATCACAGGCAGGTTTCTTCTGAGGCCCATGAGGAAGAATCAACTCCATGTGTCTCTCCTTTCATCTGGTTGCCTTGGCATTTCTCATCTTGTTGATGCTGTTTTCTTCCTGTGTCCTCACAGGTCACTGCTTTATTTCTGTGTTCTACTCTCCTCTTGTTTTCATTGAAAAAAACTTATGAGATGAAGTGTCACTCTGACTCCCAGGCTGGAGTGCAGTGGCACCATCTTGGATATTTATTTATGAGCCACAACTAAGCTGCCCAGCATGGTCTCAAATCCCTGGGTTGAAGTAATCCTCTAGCCTCTGCACCCCAAAGTGCTGGGGTTACAAGCGAGTAACTGCCCCTGGCCCAGCATGACTTTTAAAGACTTCTAAGCAAACAAAGACAGACATAATATCTGGGCTAATTTTTCTTGACTCATTCTGTGTGCATATTAACAAAAACTACAACAAGCCTATGAGGTCATGTTATGGGCTGAATGTGTTCTCTTCCCTCAAAATTGCATATGCTGAGGCCCCAACCCACAGTGACTTACCATTTGACTGTATTGCACTTCATGTTTTTAGAATGTGGTCATTAGGGTGGGTTTTAATTACAATCTGCTGTTTCCATAGGTAGAATAAATTTTGCTGTGTGCAAGGTTGCACATGCCTATAATCCCAGCAGTATGGGAGGCCAAGACATGAGGATCAGTTGAGGCCAGGAGTTGGAGACCAGCCTGCACAACAAAGTGGCTTCATCATTAAGAAATAAATAAATAAATAAAAGGCAAAGTGAGACTTCATCTTAAATAAATAAATGCAAATAAATAAAATCAAAAAGAAAGGGAAAGAAAAAAAGGAAGAAATTTAGACACAAATAAGAGAGAGTGAAGGTGACTGTGTTCACCAAAATGGCCACAAGGACACAGGGGAGGGTCCAAATATCCAGGATTGAGGCCTAGGAGGACCCAGACCTGAGACACCTTAATCTCAGACCTCCAGCCTCTGGGATGCTGGAGAATACATTTCCATTGCTTAAGTCAGTCGGACTGTGGGACTTTGTCATGGCAATTCTGACAAAAAAAATACTGACTAGTGCATTTGCTGCTTCTGTTCTGCCAGCCAACTTGGTGACACCTCAACTCTGCAATAAATCAAAAAATTAGCTGGGCATGGTGGCACGTACCTGTAGTTCCAACTACTTAGAAACCTGAGGTGGAAGGATCTCCTGAGCCCAGCAGACTGAGGCTTTAGTGGTTGTGAGCGTGCTCCTGCACTCTAGCCTGGGCAACAGAGTGAGACTCCAAATCAAAAAGAAAACCCATCACCAAACTGCAAAGATGGTGCTCAATAAGCAGTTTTTCAATGCTTGGGTCCCTCACTTCCCCTCCAGAAGTCCCCAGTGGTTGCCATTCTCATCTTGATGTCTGTGTGTATCATATATTTTGCAATCAATTATATGTAAGAGCACGCAGTTTTGGGTTTTATATTTCTGGGCTAATTTGTTTACATTATTGTAACACTACAATTTATAATACACATAACAAAGTATGTTAATGGACTCTTTATGTAGAATCACTGCCATTTCATCGCTGGGTATCTTCAGTCTCTTATGTAGAGCCACCAACTCACTCTAAGAGAAATATTTATAGCTAATTATGGAACATTTGCTATACTTGCAAAGCTGTTGATTCTGTTCTCTTTGATAGAAAAAAAAAGTCAAAGCAACCCTTGACTTATTGTCTTCAAAGTTATCATCTGAATGAATTGGCTCAGAAAAATCAATAAAACCAAGTATGTTAATTATACAGAGTGAAAGGAATGATAACACCAAAATATCTTCAATGGTATTCTCCAGTTGAAAAGAAACAAATGGAAAGCACTCATTGAAATGTGACTAAATACACTTGCCATGAATGACATCTTCATTGTGCTTTCTGAAAACCAGAAAATTTCATCTGAAAAAATTATTAAAATTTCAAAGTAGGCAAAATAGTGAACACTGTATGAACCTGAAACTGTGTATTTTATATTAGGTCTTGTATGAATAATTTGCAAAGAAAATTGGAGGCGATCCATAGGGAGATTCTGAACCAGAAGTCACTAGATTTTAATGGAATAAATTCACAATGAAGCAACAAGAACAGATTTACTTTCAGATTTTATTTTATTTTTGTTCCAGTAATGTCCTTTTCTACTTATGGTAGGCACATAGTCACACACACAAACACAACTTCCATTTCTCTAGTTCTTTTACTCATAGAATGTAAAGTGATATTGCATATTCCATTCTAAGTAAATTAAAACTTAGTCTATATCTGTACCATAGACTGAGAAGTACAATGTGTACCAAAAAATTGTTTGACAATAATCAGTCAGGATTAGTGTGGTATGTCCTAGGATTATACTCCTGTATCATTTTTATTACAATTATCACAATGACCCAATAACTACAAAACAGCAGAAAATAAATATAAACTGGGAAAAGGATCCGTGAGACGTCATTCCATAAGTTACTGAGTAGTACATGGTCATCATCATTTAACTACAATGTTGAGTAAGATGGGTTAGGTTAACACAAGTGGCAGGATAATACTTTATGCTGTGCACAATCTTTCACATTTATAAACAATTCCTTTTATTAAAACAAATGAAGTTCACACAGTCTACATAAACATTCAGAATGTCTCTGTATGCTCACTAGTAAAAACTGATCACCAACTTTCAAGCAGCATTTCTGTTCTGATACAGTGACATATGTGAGTGCAGCTTTGACAACTGAAGCTAATTACTAAACATAAGCTTACAATATCAATGATGTTTTCTCTGATGTGTGTCAAGAGATCACTATATCATGTCAAATAACACTTAAGGCTTGTAAGTATTGATACTATGAAGGTATGATATTAATTGCCTGACCTCATTTTTTCACTTTGTAGGCAACTGGTAAGACAGTTGATTTCTAAAACACTCAATGTATCTTTGGTTTTATATTTCAGTGTGCAAAATTGTTACCTCGAGTACCCACCTCATGCAGGACTTACAATACTGCTCAGCATGAGTCACAAGAAACTTTCCCACTGAGACCTTTTAATGCATCTTATGATTTTAATTGACTAGGAGTCTCACTCTGTGGCCCAAGGTGGAGTGCAGTGGCATGCTCACAGCTCGACTTGATGAGCATGTGCCACCCCCCCAGGCTAATTTTTTGATTTATGGTAGAGTTAAGGTCTCACCAAGTTTCCAGGCTGGTTTCAAACATGTGAGCTCAGAAAATCTTCTCACCTTGGACTCCCAAAGTCCTGGAATTGTAGATGGGAGCGACCGTACCCGACCATGAATCTTACATTTTGATGTTCTTCATTGTCCCCGGAAAAGTTTAGATAAATAATGCTCACCTAGTATTAAAGGTTCTGTCATAGGTATAATGTAGCAGCAACTGACCACATGCTTCTACATAAACACTAGGAACAAAGGCATATCATCATGTGAGTTGTTACAATATTTTCTTTTCAAAAAATCCTCAACTTATGTCAACACAAAAACAAAAGTATAAAGGAATATACTTATGCTTCCCTAAAAAAAGAAAAAATCTTCTGATCCTACTCATATAAGCAAATAATATATTGAGCTGTTTTGACTTTGATTAATAATTTAACATACTGTCTCTGAGTATTTAACTGCCAAAGTGCTTTATAGTATGAATTCTATGATGTTTCTTTAAACTTGACTTTTGATTATATGTTTCCACATACACGGCATTTGTAAACTTGTCAGTATAAACACCTTGATGTTTACTTAGGCACATATTTAGAACATATCTAGGTGGTAGATCTTCTATCCAATACAAATTACCTAATGTCAAATAAATTTTTAGCATAGTAAAGCTTTTAGAAAAAAATTTTTAAGTTTTAGTCACTCTGTCACCCAGGCTGGAGTGCATTTGCACACTCACGGCTGCCCCAGTTTTGACCTCCTGGGCTCTGGCTATCCTTCCACCTCAGCCTTTCAAGTCATTGGAATGACAGGCATGTGCTACCGTGCCCCAATAATATTTTTAGTTTATTGTAAAGATGAGGTCTTATCAAGTTGCCAAGGCTGGTCTTGAACCCCTGGGCTCAAATAATCCTCTCACCTCAGCCTCCCGAAGTGTTGGGATTACAGGCTCGATCCACTGCACCCAACAACAATGCTATTCTTTACATCTGTAAATCTTGTCTCCCTGTGTTCTTTATGGCTTATATTTTGATAAATGCTTTTCTATTCTCTACAAGTATAGGGCCTTATGGAGTACTAACTCTGATGTTGAGAAAAGTTGGAGTAATGGCTCAAGATTTCCCACACTGTCTACATTCCTAGAATGTATCTCTTGTATAGAATCTCTGATGTTGAATAAGACGTGAGTACTGTATAAAGGCTTTGTCACATTCCTCATATTTGTAAGATTTCTTTCCAGTATGACTGTTCATATGTTCAGCAAGTCCTGAATGAGAGCGAACACTGTTACATTTGTAGCAGTTCTCCCCAGTGTGCTCCACATATGTCCTGCCAGTACTGAATGAAAGCAAAAGCCTTCACCACATTCTTCACAGTTGGGGTCCCGATAGGAGAGAGGATGAGGGTGGATGGATGGAGTGAGAGAGGCACAGGGAAAGGCAGCACCACCAGGGCTGGCAGCCCAGAGATCGAGTAAAAGCAAAGAATGGCAACACACACAGGTAAAAGAAGATAAGATTAATTTAAGAAAAGTCCATGCCCCACAAACAGGAAGCGGGCCTACACTCTAGGTGAGGGTGGCTCGGTAGCCCCCGGGGTCCTGGCTTAAATCCTTTTCTTGGAGATGTTGCACATGACTGCCGGGACTGCTGTGACTTCCTTATCGACCACCTGTGGATGTCTTGGAGATCCTGTGACACAGAGACCCATTAATGTATGTCCATATTATCATAGCCCCCAGAGAAGGGTGTGACAAGGATTCTAATTGTCTTGTATCTTCCCTAACAATATTCCTTAGAGCTAATGGAGGGTGCACTCCCCCTTATCTCCTAGACATTCCCAGTGAGTAGCTTCGGGAAATCATTAACTTCCTTGTAGATAGGGCCCTATCTACTAGAAAATTCAATCCCCACCTGCTCCCCCTCTGAGTGGTCATAACTTTTGTAATTATAAGTTTTATGACTTACAATCCTTGACCAATGTATGATGTCTTAGGCCTTGTAAATTCCCTTTACTCTAGGCAAGCTTGATTGACACTATGAAATACCTCTGATACCTGGCACCAGGAAGTCTGTTTCTGAAAAGACAAAGTCAGCCAGGCTTGGTGGCTCAGCCTGTAATCCTGTGCTTTGGGAGGCTGAGGTGAGTGGATTGCCTCACGGGTTCGAGAAACATCTGGGCAACTTGGTGAGCCCTCATTTCTATAATAAATCAAAAAATTAGCTAGGCATGGTAGCCCGCACTTGTAGTTCCAGCTACTTGGAAGGCTGAGGATAAAAGATCACCAGAGCCCAGCAGGTTGAGACTGTGGTGGCTGGGAGCATGCCACTGCACTCCAGTCTGGGTGACAGAGTGAGACTCCAACTCAAAAAAAAAGAAAAGACAAAGTCGGCAAAGTTAATTTTACTTAAAGTGTGCATTGCTTCAAAAGCACAGCTTCTACTTTCTCATCATTGTATTAAGATTTAGGAAGAAGTGTTAAAAAATGCATTTCCCACTGTCGACCCATCCTTCCATTCACCTTTGTTGGGGTGTCTCTCTGGTATGGATTGTCTCAAGTTTGATAAGATATGAGTACAATTTAAAGGTTTTCTCACATTCTCTACATTTGCAGTGTTTCTTTCAAGTATGGATTCTCCAATGTTTAGTCAAGTATGAGTGAAGTGCAAAGACTTTACCACATTCTTCACATTTGTAGGGTGTCTCTCCAGTATGGGTGGTCATATGTGCAGCAAGTTCTGAGTGAATGGGTAAGGGTTTGTTACATTCTTTACATTTGTAGTGTTTCTCCCCAGTATGGATTCTCATATATCTAGTAAGGTCTGATAAGAGAGAAAGACTTTGCCATATTCTTTACATTGTAAAGTTTCTTTCCTGTATAGATCTTCATATGTTGTGCATGTAATCAATGAGAGTGAAAGGCTTTGCCATATTCTTTCCTTTTACAGGGTTTCTCTGCAATATGGGTCATCGTATGTTCAGCAAGTCTTGTTTGGTAGGATAAGACTTTACCAAACTGTTTACATTTGTAGGGGTTTTCTGTAATAGGTATTCTCCTATGTCCATCAAGTCGTAATTTACAGCGAACAGCTTTCTCACATTCCTTACATTTGTAGGGTTTCTCTCTAGTATGAATTTTCATTTGTCGAGCAAATTCTGAATAATAAGTCTTTGCCACATTCTTGACATTTGTAGGTTTTCTCTCCAGTATGACTCTTGATATGTCAAGCAAATTTTGAACAAAATGAAAAGGTTTTGTCACACTCTTTACATTTTTAGAGTTTCTCTCGAGTATGGATCCTTGAATGTCCACCAAATCCTTGATAAGAGCAAAGGGCTTAGCCATATTCTTCACATTTGTAGGACTTCTTTCCAGTAAAGATTTTTTGATTTTGAATAAAATATGAGTACTAATTAAAGATTTTGTCACTGGGCTCAGTGGCTCAGCCTGTAATCCCATGTCTTTGGGAGGCTGAAGAGAGTGGATTGCCTGAACCCATGGGTTCAAGACCCGCCTGGGCAACTTGGCGAGACCTCATCTCTACAATAGATAAAAAAATATAACCGAGCATGGTAGCACACCCCTGTAGTTCCAGCTACTTGGAAGGCTGAGGTGGAAGGATCAACAGAGCCCAATGGTTCGAGGCTGTGGTGGCCGGGAGCGGCCACTGCCCTCCAGTCTAGGCAACAGTGTGAGACTCCAACTCAAAAAAATTAAAATTAAAATTAAAAAATTAAAGGTTTTGTCACATTCTTCACATTGAATGGTGTCTCTACAGTGTATATCTATGTATATCCAGCATGTTCTGAACAAAATTGAAAGGCTATGTCACATTCTTTACATCAGAAGGACTTACCAAACACTTTTCCACATATATTACACCTGTGTCAATTTCCTGCAATATCAATTCTCTGCTGTAGACAACATTTTGAAGAATGGTCAAATGTTTTGCCATATTAATTATATTTGTAAGCTATTTTTGGAACATAGAATCTGGAATCTCTGGTTGATAATAAACTTGGAGTGTTGATAAAAGACCTTCCCATACTTGTTATATTTGTAATGGTTATCTACAATATAAAATCATTCGTCTTCATTCACATTTTTCCAATCTTTCATGAAATGTGAATTCTTGCAGCCAAATCTCCCATGTCTTTGCAATATCACCTTGTCAGTAATGCTCCTGTGCTCTTTGTTGGAAAAAGGTCTCCAGTATAATGAGAAGTCACAGGTAAAAAAATGAAAAGAAGAATTTATCTGACTTACTAGACTCAGGTGAATATATCTTCCGAATCTAACATAATATTATACTATGCTATGGACATCAGCAAAAAGGAAAACTGAAAATCACAGGTCCACTTTTGCCTTGCTAAGGTATGGTGTGGCCATGTGCTCTGTGAGCTATGACCAGGTCATATTCTCTTTAGCTTTGACCCCCTCCCTTTCCTAGGAAAGGTAAATCTCCTCTTTCTTTCTCTCTCCCTACAATTTCCTTTATAAATAAACTATATTTTCTCATCTTGAAAAAAACAAAAATCTTCTTCAATGTAACAATTTCACATAATACAGTCAAAATTGCCTTTGTGAGAACTCAAAAAAACAGGTCAGATTTTACAGAATCCCAAGTGAGGACAACATCAAAAAGAGTTACTTGAAAAAGGAAGTTTAGTAATCGTTTTATAATTCCAGTACTTTGGGAGGCTGTGGTCAGAGAATTTCATGAGCTCAGGGTTCAAGATCAGCCTGGGCAACTTGATGAGAACTTGTCTCTAATAAATTAAAACATAAACCAGGAATGATTACATGTGACTGTAGTTCCATTAACTTGGAAGGCTGAGGGGAAGGATCACCTGAGTCCAGCAGGTCGAGGCTACAATGGCTCTGAGCATGCCACTGCACTCCAGCCAGGGTGACAGAGTGAGACTCCATCTCAAAAATAATAATTAAAAAATTCTTGTCACATGTTACAGTCAACAGAAATATTGTGGACATTATTAAATAAGACAGTGTCAGTCATACATGGTGGCTCATATCTGGGACCCCAGACCTTTGTGGAGGCTAAGACAGGAGGATCACCTGAGCCCAGTAGCTCAGGACAAGCCTAGTCAATAGAGTATAGCAAACATTATTACCTCAAAATAAAAATTATCCGAGCATGGTGGCATCAGCCTGTAATCCCAGCTACTCAGGGGCTGAGGATTGCAAAAATCACTGGAGCCCAGGAGCTCAAGGCTGTTGTGAACCTTGATTGTGCCACTGCACAGCAGCCTGGGTGACAGAAAGAGACTCTGACTCAGAAAACAAAGTATCTTATAAAAAGGTTTGGAGGCCAGGCTCGGTGGCTCAGCCTGTAAACCCAGTGCTTGGGAGGCCGAGGTGAGTGGGTTGCCTGAGCCCGCAGGTTCGAGACCCGCCCAGGTAACTTTGCGAGACCTCATTTCTACAATAAATCAAAAAGATTAGCTGGGCGTGGTAGTGCGTGCCTGTAGTTCTGGCTACTCAGAAGGCTGAGGTGGAAGAATCTTGGGTGCCCAGCGGGTCGAGGCTGCGGTGGCCAGGAGTTGCCACTGCACTCCAGTCTGGGCAACGGAGTGAGACTCCAACTCAAAAAACAAACAAAAAAAAGGTTTGGAAACCCTTCTAGATATTGGTCTTGGCAATGATTTTGTTGATATGTCACCAAAACTATAGCTGCAAAAGCAAGCATAAACATGTTGGACTACATCAGACTAAAAAACTTCTGCAGAATAAACAATAAGAAGGCTTATAGGATAAGAGAAAAGATTTGCTAGTTATGTGTTTGATTAGTTAATATCCAAAATATATTAGGAAGTCATAAAAATTAAAGGTAAAATAATGCAATCATAAACACTTCACTGGAAAATAGGACAAGAATGGTTAATTTTCCAATGAAGAAATACAAACTACCAACAGGTATATGAAACAGTGGTCAGCATCACCAATCACCAGGCAATTGCCAATCAACACAATGATGAGTTTTCTTTTTCTTTCTTTTTTTTTTTAGATAACACAGATTTATTTCTGAGACTCCATGGCAATTACAAGTAAGTTAGGAGCTCTACTCTGCATAATTCTGATTCTGGGAGCTAGGCTAAAGAAGCAACACTCTGGAATGTTGTCAATCTGTGCGAGCAGAAAAAGAATTAGTGAAGCACATATTAACTTTTAAACCTTCTAATAGAAAGTGATATCATCTTACATCTTATTGGCTAAGTCACATTGCCACACCTAAATTTAAGAGGGAGGAGAACCACATTCCTATCATGTGCTTCAAAAAAGAAGGAGATAAAATAATTCTGTATAGACGTAATGGCTATGATAACCAACATGGAGATCATGTTTTGGAAAGGAAGATGAATAAAGAACTCCATCATATTCTCATACTTTCACTGAGAAACTTCAATATACTTCTACTTGAGACCAGCACCTCACAAATATGCAATCGTAAAATGCAGTGCCCTCTGCTGGAAATTTTATGATTAAATTTTTGCAGTAGTTGAAAACTGCTGGGAGTGGTGCAGGATGGGCAGTAGTGGGAAACTGCTGGTGGGAGGCACACTTTGTCAACAAGGGCACCTGCACAATGATCACTTATATACCAAACCCTGAATCTATCCTACATCTTCAAATTTTGAAAAAAATTCTGGAATTTAAGAAATCAGTAGAGTAGGGACTACAGGAATTAAACATGAATATAAACAAATTACATCAAGTCAATAGCAGCATTAAAAAAGAACAGAGCTGCAAATATTTAGGGGACATTGAACACCACCTAGACCCTGATTTTACTGATGTGAGAGTTGCATTCCAGAACCATTGCAAATCGAATGTGGATTTTTGCAACAATGATGAATTTTTATCTCACAACTGTTATGATGAATAATATCAATAAGAAGAAAGATAAGTGTTGACAAGATGTGAAGAAAAACAAATTCTGTACACTGTGAGTTTTAAATTGATACAGTGATTATAAAAACCATTATTAAATAACATCAAAAAATGAAAAATTAAACTACTATAAAATCCAGGAATCCCCTTTCTGTGTATATATCCAAAGGAAATAAAATCAGTATGTTAAAGAAGTAGCTACACCCCTATGTTCCCTGCAGCAGTTGTCACAATGGCCAGGCTATGAAAACAACCAAAATGTTCACGGATGCTGAATGGAGAAGGAAATTTGTATATATACACAATAAAATATTATTCAGCCATAAAGAATCATAGCATCCCACCATTTTAACATCACAGATGAAACTGTAACACATATAAGTGAAGTAAGCCAGGCACACAAAGAGAAGTATGGCATTATCTCACCTATGTGTGGAATCAAAAAATATTGCACTCATGCAAGCAAAGAGTACAATGGAAGGGCCAGGGCCTGCAGCTGGGGAAAATGGGAGATGTTCAAAAGGTAAAAAATTTAGTAGTGAGTTTTAGGAATCTAATGTCCTAGTGACTATAACTGATACAAATCTTGTATCCTTAAACATTTGCTAAAATAATAGACATTAAGTGTTCTCATTATTTAAAAAAGTGTAAATAGCCAGGCTCGGTGGCTCAGCCTGTAATCCTGCGCCTTTGGGATGCTGAGGTGAGTGGATTGCCTGAGCCCACGGGTTCGAGACCCGCCTGGCAAACCTGGCGAGACCTCATCTCTACAATAAATCAAAAACTAGCTGGGTGTGGTAGTGTGCACCTGTAATTCCGGCTACTTGGAAGGCTGAGGCAGAAGGATCCCCGGAGCCTGGCAGGTCGAGGCTGCGGTGGCCGGGAGTGGCCACTGCACTCCAGTCTGGATGACACAGTGAGACTCCAACTCAAAAAAAAAAAATAAAGATACAAGGTAACATGTTTAATACATGTTTAGCAATGTTCTAAGCGATAACATATTTTAAAAATTGGGGCTTATAAAATTTAAATTGCCAATCTCTGTTTATAATAAAACCATCAAATTGTAAAGTACAGTAATGTTAGGTTTTCCAACATTTAGGGAGATGGTTTGTAACATTTAAAACCTCCTTAGGATAGGAAATTATAAAGCAGAAAACATATAACATCTGTCCAGCAAAAACCACTACTCTCAAATATTTCAGTCAGGATGGAAACAGAGAAATGAAAAAATAATATAACAATGAGTTTCTAAAAACTAAAATTCCCAAAAGCAACAGAGAAAAGTCAGATCATATAGTCTGTTATAAACCATTAAAAGGACTTCAATTTCCCATAAAACCTTAAAATATCACCAAGAAGAGGTAGAGTTTTTGGAGAATTTCAGATAATACACCACTAGATGTCCTTATAGGACAGCAAGAGAAAAAAGAACCCAGGAAAGCATTTCCATTGGAGCAGACCACCTTAAGAAGCAACATTTCAGTCTCTGCTTCCACCTTGACCAGTGTCATCTGCTTCAATCCCTCCCACCTACCTAGGGCTTTGGGTAATGTGTTGTGTCTCTTCACAACCCAGGACTGTTTCCTTTGCTCCAGACATGTGATCAGGTCTGGCTTAGAGACAGCAAGGCCTGTTTTATTAGAAAAAGTAACCCAACCTTTGCTGAGATTCACCAACCACCAACCTATTACTGTGTTCAGTAGAGAAAACATTTTATGAGACTTCAGAAAATTAAACCCAAAATACTGTTTTCCAACAAAACACTTAGAAACTATTTTAAATTTATGGGCACTTTGCTCTATTGCCCACCACTAGTGAATAAATAACTGATGACAGTAATTAGATTTTATTTTATTTTATTTTTTTATTTATTTTTTGGGGGGGTTGGAGTCTCACTCTGTCGCCCAGACTGGAGTGCAGTGTCCGCTCCCAGCCACCGCAGCCTCAACTTGCTGGGCGATCCTTCCGCCTAAACCTTCCAAGTAGCTGGAATTACAGGCATGTGCTACTGCGCCTGGCTGATTTTTTGATTTATTGTAGAGATGAGGTCTCACTGCCCAGGCGGGTCTTGAACCCGCAGGATCAGGAAATCCACTCACCTCAGCCTCCCAAAGGCGTGGGATTACAGGCTGAGCCACCAAGCCCAGCTAGTAATTAGATTTTAAAGTGCAGGTAATAACATTGGAAGCCATTACATTTCTGAACATACCACTAATAGAGTGAAAGATACAGAGTAGTTCAAAAAAGAAAAAAGTTCATGTCAAAATACCCAAAAATCACCTAGTTTTTCTTTAAATTTCTTTGAGCAAAACAGAAACTCCCAGAAAACATTCTAGAAAAGAACTATAACAATAAGGTTATATGGATATATTTTAGCATATTAAAGAAATATTTAGTAATTATTATAATTATTTTGAGTTGGATTCTCACTCTGTCACCCAGGCTGGAGTGCAATGGGATGCTCACAGCAACCACACTCTCGACCTGCTGGTTCTAGGTGATCCTTCCAAATCAGCCTTCCAAATAGCTGGAACTACAGGCATGAGCTAGAATGCCTGGCTTATTTTCTGATCTATTTTAGAGACAAGGTCTCACCAAGTTGCCCATACTGGTCTCAAACCCCCAGGCTTAGGCAATCCTCTTGTCTCAGCCTCCCAAAGTCCTGGGATTACAGGCTGAGTCACCAACACGGCCAGTAATTATTTTTAATGTTAAATTTTCATTTTTATTTTTTAAGTTGGAGTCTCACTCTTGTCACCAAGGCAGAAGTGCAGTGGCATGCTCATGGCTATCATAACCTCGATCTGCTGGGCTCAGATGATCCTTCCACATCAGCCTTCCAAGTAGCTGAAACTAGAGATGAACAATATTACCCCCAGCTAGTTTTTGTGGTTCATTGTAAAGAAGAGGTCTCACCAAGTTTCCCAGGATTGTCTTGAACCCCTGGACTCAGACAATGCTTTCTCTCCCATCTCCCAAACTGCTGAGATTACAGCAGAAATTATAATTTTTTTTTTAGTTGGAGTCTCCCTCCATTACCCAGGTTGGAGAGCAGTGGCATGCTCCCGGCCACCGCAGCCTTGACCTGCTGGACTCCAGTGATCCTTCCACCTCAGCCTTCCAAGTAGCTAGCCTGTAGACATGCACTACCACATCTGGCTACTTTTTTATTTACTTAGAAATGAGGTCTCGCCAAGTTGCCCGGGTAGGTCTCAAACACGCAGACTCAGGCAATCCACTCATCTCAGCCTCCCAGAGTGCTGGGATTACAGATTGAGCCACCGAGCCTGGCCAGAATTTTTTTTTTTGAGTTGGAGTCTCACTCTGTTGCCCAGACTGGAGTGCAGTAGCCACTCCCAGCCACCACAGCCTCGACCTGCTGTCCTCTGGTGATCCTTCTGCCTCAGCCTTCCAAGTAGCTGGAACTACAGGTGCGTGCTACCACGCCCCACTAATTTTTTATTTATTGTAGAGATGAGGTCTCACCAAGTTCCCCAGGCGGGTCTCAAACCCGCGAGCTCAGACAATCCACTCACCTCAGTCTCCCAAAGGCACGGGATTACAGACTGAGCCACCTTGTCTGGCTCGGGTGAGCATTTATTGTTTAAAAGCTAAATAATAAAACCCAAACCAAATGCTATTACTAAGTGTTCTATACAGTGTTTAAAAAAGAATTAACACCTTTTTACTCTATATTGTCGCGAAGGTACAAGAGGAGGAAACACTTTCCAACAGTTTTTGGAACCTGGTATTCTCTTCAAACACAATCAAAGAAAGGTAGAACAACAGATGAAAACTACAAAAACAGTGTGCCTCTTTCATGTTGATTTGGAAATCACTAAAACAAAATTATTAAACAGAACCACATCTCTTCATTCAGGTGTGAATTTCTACTAGAAATCATAAAGACAGGGGAATCCAAGGAAATTACTAACAATCAATTGTAGCCGAGCTTGGTGCCTCAGCCTGTTATTCCAGCACTTTGGGAGCATGAGGTGAGTGAACTGCCTGAGCCAGCAGGTTTGAGACAAGCCTGGGCAAGTTGGTGAGACCTCATCTCCACAGTAAATAAAAAATTAGCTGAGCGTGGTGGCACACACCAGTATTTCTGACTAATTGGAATGGTGAGGTGGAAGGATCACTGGAGTCCAGCAGGTCGATGCTTGGGTGTCCATGAGCATGCCCCTGCACTCCAGCCTGGGTGATGAAGTGAAACTCCATTTGAAAAAAAAAAAATCATCGTTGTAAAAATTCAGCCTCCCTTTCAGCACAGAAATGCAAATTAAAACCACATTGAGATACCACTTAACTCAAGTCAGGATGGCCATCATCAGTAACTCAAAAAACAACAGATGCTGGACAAGATGAGGGGGTTGGGAGCAATTCAACACTGTTGTTTGGAGTGTAAACCAGTACAACCTCTGTGGAAAACAGTTTGGTGATTTCTGAAAGGTCTAAAAGTTGCCCTTCCACATGACCCTGCATTCCCCCTACTGGGAAGATACCGAAGGAACTCATATCACTCTGACAAAGATACCTGCACGTGCATGCTTCTTGCAGCATTGTTCACAATAGCAAAAACTTAGAACCACTTGTGCTGCTCATTGAAAGATGACTGGATAAAAATGTTGTACATATACACGACGGAATATTACACAGCCATAAAAAGGACAAAATTTTGAACTTCACAGCAACTTGGATGGACTTAGAGCTTATAATACTGAGTGATCTATCACAGAACCAAAGAAATGAGTGTCACATGTTCTCACTCAAAAGTGGACCTTGAGCAATTGTGCTAATACTATGAGATAAGGATTGTCAGTTGTGGGAAATTGCCAGGGGGACATGGGATTGGCAGTAGCGTGATTCTGCCAGAGGAAGCAGCAACCTCATCAACAAGGGTACCGGCATAATGAACATTTGTATGCTTAACTCTGAATTGTACCCCACATCTTAAAAAAAAAAAAGAATCATAATTGTAGATACTTATCTATTTTTTTTTTTGAGTTGGAGTCTCACTGTCACCCAGACTGGAGGGCAGTGGCCCCTTTCAGCCACCGAAGCTTCGACATGCTGGACTCGGGCGATCCTTCTGCCTCAGCCTTCCGAGTAGCTGGAACTATGGGCGTGTGCTACCATGACCAGCTAATTTTTTGATTTATTGTAGAGATGAGCTCTCGCCAAGTTGGCCAGGCAGGTCTCGAACCCGTGGGTTCAGGCAATACACTCACCTTATCCTCCCAAAGCATGGAATTACAGACTGAGCCACCCAGCCTGGCTGATACTTATCATGATTACTTTGAATTTTTTATTCTATCTGTCCATCTATGGAACCACCATTAAATTCTATGATCTACGTCAAATGGTGCCTACAGCTGAATAGAAATAGATACACAGCATTTTTCTATTCTGTCTGATGCCTAATTAATATTCCCTGGAGTCAGATTGTTAAAAATACAATAAATATACACCTTTTTTGAACAGAGAGGATAGAAGCAATTCCAATATTTAAATTTTAATTACTGTGAATATACTGACTTTTTTTTTTTTTTGAGTTGGAGTCTCACTCTGTTGCCCAGACTGGAGTGCAGTAGCCACTCCCGGCCACCACAGCCTCACCTGCTGGGCTCCAGCGATCCTTCAGCCTCAGCCTTCCAAGTAGCCGGAATTACAGGTATGCACTACCTCGCCCGGCTAATTTTTTAATTTATTCGAGAGATGAGGTCTCGCTGCCCAGGCGAGTCTCGAACCCGCAGGCTCAGGCAATCCACTCACCTCAGCCTCCCAAAGGCGCGGGATTACAGACTAAGCCACCGAGCCCAGCTACTGACATGTTAAAACTAATGGAGCAAGCAATACTGACTAGATTTCATGCTTTTCTGCCAGAATACAGAGATGGATATCCTTGAATCGAGTTTCACTATAAATGTCTTTATCCAGTGTCAAAATTAATTTTCTTATAAATCAAAAAATAGTTTTCACAAAATAAAAGTTAAAAATGTGAAATATTGACAAAAGGAAAGCAAGGCAATTTGAACAATTAGGCATTAGTGTAGAAAATTTTGTACAAGGATCAGACTACAGCATTTTTTATAATTGTGAAACTAAAGGTAATCTAAATTTCTACAAGAAATTAACAGTTAAACAAATAATAGAATAGAATGCACCCATTCTTCGGAGCACACTTTAAAATAGTAAGTTAGAATCATGTGAACTGATATGAAAATATGTCAACAATACATAGCCTGAGAAAGAGCACCATTTAAAAGTAAATATAGTTTGGCATAAATTATGTTAATAAAAACTTTATATTTATGTATACAGTTATCAAATTATTCAGAAAAATAAAAACAAACATCGTCAAAATAATTCCTCCTAAGAAGAAAATGAGTTTGGAGGGAAGGGATGCAAGAAAAGACTTTCATTTCGTGGAGATCTGCATGATTTGGCTTTTGCTTAGAACATGTATCTTATAAAATTAGAAAATAAAGAAGCCGGGCTCGGTGGCTCAGCCTGTAATCTTGTGCCTTGGGAGGCTGAGGTGAGTGGATTGCCAGAGTCCGCGGATTCGAGACCCGCCTGGGCAACTTGGCGAGACCTCATCTCTACAATAAATCAAAAATTAGCCGGGCGTGGGAGCGCATGCCTGTAATTCTGGCTACTCGGAAGGCTGAGGCGGAAGGATCGCCAGAGCCCGGCAGATCGAGGCTGCGGTGGCCCGGAGCAGCCACTGCACTCCAGTCTGAAGGAAGGAGTGAGATTCCCACTCAAAAAAAAAAAAAGAAAGAAAGAAAAGAAAGAATGTTGGTACCTTTGGGTAGGAGGGCAACAATTTTATTTTTATCAATATTTGCATTGTTTTTTAGTGTAGTACACCACCTGTAACAAAAAGCTGAGAAGAGTAACTGGGACAAAGAGAGTTCAGCTGCAAACTTGAGGATTATCTGTACATAACAAATGTTTCAGGTGAGGAGTTGTCAGGATCTATGACAGCTCCAGATCACTAAGAAAACCTAATCCCAGCTAAGGGTAAGACAGAGGACAGGGAAGGTCAAGTGTCAGCTAGCTCCCTTCCTCACTTATTTGTGCAATTTCTCTATCAAATAGAAAATGGACCTAGAATGGGACACTTAACCTTGGGATGTGGTCAGAGAGTTAAAGAAGAATATGCGATTAGCATACCTAATTTAGAGGTAGATTCAAGATTAAGTTTTCAAATGCAACAAAAAATTTGTGACATTAATGAAGCAACTTAACCTGTCCAGGTATCCACTTTCCTCACCTATATAATGCAGATCATAGGCCTATTTCATCAGGAGGTTGGAATAGTTAAATTCACTGAGATAGTTAAAAGTGTCTGCTACTGCAAGTGTCCATATTTTTTTGTGGTGGGTGGGTGTTAGAGTCTCACTTTGTCATCCAGGCTTTAGTGCAGGGGCATGTTCACAGCCACCAGAGACTCTACCTGCTGGACTCAGACGAACCTTCGACCTCAGTCTTCCAAATAGCTGGAACTACAGGCACATGCTACCATGCTCAACTAATTTTTTGTTGAGATGAGTTCTTGTCAAGTTGCCTAGGTTGGTCTTGAAAGCTGAGCCCTAGCAATCCTCTCTCAGCCTCCCAAAGTGCTGGGATTACAGGTTTGAGCCATTATAAAATAGTATCCGGATTATAGTGACACAAAAGAAAAACTGTATTTGAGACCAACTGTCCAACAGCAGTGCATCTGAAGAGAGATCACAAGACTGTCCTCAAATCTCAATTATTTATTTATTTTATTTTAATTTTTTTTTTATTTTTTGAGTTAGAGTCTCACTCTCACCCAGACTGGAGTGCAGTGGCCGCTCCTGGCCACGGCAGCCTCGACCTGCTGGGCTTCGGTGATGCTTCTGCCTCAGTCTTCCAAATAGCCGGAATTACAGGCATGCTCTACTACACACGGCTGATTTTTTGATTTATTGTAGAGATGAGGTCTCGCTGCCCAGGCGGGTCTCAAACCTGCGGGTTCAGGCAATCCACTCACCTTAGCCTCCCAAAGGCACGGGATTACGGGCTGAGCCACCAAGCCCAGCTTCCCCTGTGTTTTTAAAAAGATGCTGATGAGTTCACATGTAATAAATCCACAGGAGTAAATTCTTTACAAATTATCATAATATGGTCTCATTTCCATGATCATGTTTTTAAGTTTGCTGACAGTGTTGCATATTTTGAGATCACAAATAAAATCCATTGGAACATGTGATATGAACCATGTTTTATTTTTAATGTAGATTTTCACACAGGTTTGCACATTACATATAATGACATGAAAGCTGGTTCATCAGGAATCAAAAAACTTGTCTCTGAGGTCATGGGAATTCAAGAACATCAATTGGAGGCTACTTGAAAGCAGAAATGCTCCCAAAGGTTTCCATTTTCTCTACAGAAAAATTCTGCAGATAGGCTCCAGGGAGCTATGTGGGAAATTCTTCACTGCTGAGGGTGAGAAAACTTTCATTCAATGCAAAGGGGCTGAACCAGTAGGTTTCAAAGGCTTCCAAGTACCCCAAACCTTGAAAGTCGCCATCCCAAAGCTGAATCACCAACTGTCCCTGAGGGATCAAGTCACCATCTGTGTCTCTGACACAATGTCCAGTCAGGCCTCAGTTGAAATGAGCTGGATGATTTTAACTGTAAAATGCCTGAACCACACCATCAGCTTCAAGATGGTTTCATATACACTGAAATAGGTTGGTAAAAATGGTCCACTAGGCCAGGCGTGGTGGCTCATCCTATAATCTCAGCACTTTGGGAGGCCAAGGTGAGAGGATTGCCTGAGTTCGCAGGTTTGAGACCTGCCTGGGCAATTTGATGAGACCTCATCTCTATAATAAATCAAAAATTATCCAGTCATTGGAGCGCAAGCCTGTAGTTCCAGCTACTTGGAAAGCTGAGGCAGAAGGATCGTCAGAGTCCTGCAGATCAAGACTGCAGTGGCCGTGATTGTGCCCCTGCCCTCTATCCTAGACAATAGAGTGAAACTCCAACTAAAAAAAAAACAAAGGTCGACTTGACACGTGCCTGGGAGTGGGATTTTCCTTTGCTCTTAGCAAATTCCAAATGACCCCATAATTACTCTCCCTCATGCTTCAAAATCCACCTCCACAATTAAGGCATCTAATGATGTTGACATTCCCAGGAAACCGCATCCTGCGACCCGTGGCAAAGCAATGAAGCTGTGGTGGGATCTGGATGGGGATTTCTCCCAAAGTGGCTGGACTGGACTCTGGCTGGAGAGAGAAGGACGCGCAACAATGAGCAGTGCCTGGACATCAACCCGTCACCAAGCGGTTTAGAAGCAGGTGGCTCCTGGGATGAGGAGGAGACCAGTGGTCTACAATGACCCAGGTGCTGAGCTGTGCAGGAATGACGGAGGTTAAGCCCGCCCCACGTGGGCCTGGAACATGTGCACTGGAGCGTCACCTAGTCATCCCCACTGCCCATCCCTTCGTGCCCCGCATGATCCTCTCCGAACTCACTCCCCGTGGTGAGCTGATGGCAGGAAGTCAGCGGCCAGCAGGACTTTGAGGGGACGAGACGCACCACCCTTTCCTGCCCTCCTTGACTGACCACCTCCTGCAACCAGCGCAGACTGGGATGGAGTCCTGCAGATCAGCAATCCATCTACCAAGCGCCATTCCTATATCAGAGTTCCCAGAACGCCCTGCGAGGGGCACTCCACCCCAGCCCCGGGGCATGCTGGGCTTGTCTGGCAGCACAGAGACCAGCCGACCCGGAGTCATTCAGACACCAGAGTCCCCAGCATGTGCCGAGGCACTGCACATTCCGCTCCTCACCTCAACTTCCGGTGCGGCAACTCAGCCTTACGTTGCTGCAAGCCTAAACGTGTCTTTCTTGCCTCCTGCAGATCCGTCTGTCTGATCGCATCTCCTGTCAATCAAGGTCAGAGAGGTGGAGTGCAGAGCCTCATCCAATCAGCGGATGCTGACTTGGAAACTGTCCAGTCAAAGCATAGCCGGAAGTGAGAGGGCGGCTTCCGGGCTCTGGCCGGGCTTTTTGTATCTTGCACCTGCAGAAACGCTAAATCGCCTCTGAAAGAGCTGTGTGTTTTCGCTTCAGTCTCTGTTGCCCGGTGCCTAGCAGGTCCTGGGAGTCCGTAGGGAGGACGCCTGGACACCCGGAAGGCGGGAGGTGATGAGTATTCGAGCGGGTGGGAGGGGGGAGCGGGGATGGACCCGGATGACGCGGCTGTGCCGGGACCGGCCTCCCCCTCAGCTGCCAGCCTGGACCCGTCCCCGACGGTGCCTCGGTTCGGTCCCCGCGGCGCAGGGGGGGACTGGGCTGGGACCCTGGTGTCCTTTCCCAGCGGCGACCTCACCCGCCTAACCCTCTCCAAAGAGCCCCACTCTCCAGGAGTTCGGGACTCGGGAGGGCGGTGGGGAGGATTCGACCCGCGTGTGAGGCCTGTGCGAGAGGGGGATACTGGTCCAGGCACGGTCACTCTCCCCTCCCCAAGGTTAAACGGAGGCTGCATCACAGCCTAAGGGGTTCCCTTGGGCCAACAGTGAATCGTGAGTCCAGAATCCCCAGCCAGGTCTCGTGTTGTGGGGTCCCTGGAGAGCCTCGGGGAAAGGCTTTGAGAAAGGGCAGGGGGAAGCCGGCCACAGGCAGTTGCTGGTGAGGTGAGTGACAGCCTGGCCATCTCCTGATTTGGACTATCTAGGTGGATATCCCCAGGGTATGGTATCAGGGTCATTGGCAGTTGGTGTCACCAGGTGCAAACCCTGTTCTGCTTGTAGCAAGATAGTAAGTGAGGCAAGGAGTTGGAGCAGGGTCTGTGACTTTATTTAGGAGGGACACAAAACCAAGAAGATGAAGGGTCGGTGTCCTAAAGATCCCTCTTGGGTCTTGTGTCCTTTTTTTTTTAATGTTTATCCAGGCTGGGGGCAGAGGGGGAATAAGATCAAGAGGTTGCTTAGACCTGCAGCCATTTGGGCGATGAAAGGAGTCCTGGAAAGTGGTGAATTTTCTTTGTCCTTGGTTCACAGTCTCCTTGTTCCTTTATTTAACAAAACAGAGTTAGTGCCCATACTCCCACTTTTCCAGAGTTAGTCTGGACAGGTGCATACTTGTGCCTACCTTATCTTGTCAGCATCTGAAAATTATTTTAGCTGAGTACAAGCAAGCAACGGGTCAGAGATCCCCCCCTCCTCAGTCTATAATGGAGTTATGTCAGACGTTTGACAGTTGACTGTCTCATTTGTGGTTGATTTACCCTTAAGTTTTTTTGTTTTTGCTTTTGTTTTGAGTTGGAATCTCACTCTCACCCAGGCTTTAGTGCAGTAGCAACCTCAGCCACCACAGCCTCGACCTGCTGGGTTCAGGTGATCCTTTCTGCATCAGTCCTCCAAGTACCTGGAACTACAGGCACATGCTACCATGCCCGGCTAATTTTTGGGTTTATTGTAGAGATGAGGTCTCGCCAAGTTGTCCAGGCTGATCTCGAGCCTGTGGGCCCAGGGAATCCTCTGACATTGGCCTCCCAACATGCTGGGATTATAGGCATGAGCAACCACACTCAGACCATTTTTATGTTTTAAAATTAGTAATTTTCAAGAAATCAATTTTAGATTGGCAACTGGTTTCTGTGTACATTTAGACACATCAGTGTTTTTGAAGGAAAAAGTGGAAATAATTTCTGTCCTCTTGATGATCTTGCACTTGTGAAGGAAGAAAAACTATCCCAAAGGACAAGATAAACCCACCTCAGGGAGATGGTAGAAGAATCCACAAATCAAAGAGATCCTCAGGGATGCCGAAGAGCAAATGCAGGGACTCTCAAGAGGGTGGTAAGACACTGAAAAAAAAATACATTCAATTTAATTTTAAAATGAATAAAGGTATATTTTCAACATGTAGGTGGGACTTGATTAGATAATCTCACCTGAGAAGAAATCCCAGAGAAGTAGGGGAAAAAGAAAAAAAAGCTGGTTCTCAGGTAAATGTGTCCTAGGGCAAAAGGAATGTCTGTGTTTAAAAATTGCAAACCAGCTGGGTTCAGTGGCTCAGCCTGTAATTCTACAGTTTGGGAGGCTGAGGTGAGTGGATTGCCTGAGCCCATGGGTTCGAGACCTGCCTGGCAACTTGGCGAGACCTCATCTCCACAATAAATCAAAAATCAGCCGGGTGTGGTAGCACGTGCCTGTAGTTCCAGCGACTTGGAAGGCTGAGACGGAAGGATCGCTGGAGCCCTGCAGGTTGAGGCTGCGGTGGCCAGGAGCAGCCACTGCACTCCAGTCTGGGTGACAGAGTGAGACTCCAACTCAAAAAAAAAATATTGCAAGCCTTCCTGCTGTCCTTGTGATGGTCCTGCCTAATATGTCTTTTCCAACTACTTTTGTTCTTCCTGTGATATTCAGTGGGTAGGCCGGACACTGCTCCCTACATAGCCTCCTCTGTTCTCTTCACCCACACTGCTTAGATGTCATGAACTATTGTCACCATGAATATATGACCTACAGTAATAAAAATGTTCCATTGTGGTTGGGGAACATGGGAAGGCATGGATATCTAAGATTCCCACTGGTGATGGGGTAAATCCTCATATCCTAGTGAAGAATGGGAACATGTACTTTTTTTCTGGTTTTTGAGTTGCACTTTGCCTCTGTCACCCAGGTTGAAGTGCAGAGGCACACTCATGGCCAGCCACCATAGCCTTGACCTGCGGGGCTCAGATGATCCATCTGCCTCAGCCATCCAAGTAGCTGGAATTACAGGCATGTACAACCATACCCAACTAATCTTTTGATTTATTCTAGAGACAAGATCTCTCCAAGTTGCCCAGGTTGGTCTCACACCAATGGGTTCAGGTAGTCCTCTCACCTCAACCTCCCAAAGTGCTGGGATTATAAGCATGAGCCAAGTGCCATTTAATGTTCTGCTTCGATGCTTCATCAGCTCCAGGGAGAACTTGGTTACTAAAATACACATTTAAACAGGGTGGCAGTTACTGCCCAGAATAACTCAGGGAATTAAGAAAAAGAGTAGTTAGAAGACACTTGCTCTCTAGGATGTTAAAAACAAGCAATATAAGCATACTTTTGGAGATGACTTACTATGGGAAATACCTGTAGGCTGATTTCTGCCTAAATGTTTCTTTATTATTAAACTAAGTTTACAAATTACTATATTGGTCAGGTATGGTGGCTTAGCCTGTATTCCCACTTCTTTTTTTTTTTTTTAAGTTGGAGTCTCACTCCGTCACCCAGACTGGAGTGCAGTGGCCACTCCCAGTCACCGCAGCCTCGACCTGCTGGGTTCCAGCGATCCTGCCGCCTAAGCCTTCTAAGTAGCTGGAACTACAGGCTTGCGCTACCATGCCTGGCTAATTTTTGATATATTGTAGAGATGAGGTCTCGCCAAGTTGCCCAGGCGGGTCTGAAAGCCGCGGGCTCAGGCAGTCCACTCACCTCAGCCTCCCAAAGGTGCAGGATTACAGGTTGAGCCACTGAGCCCAGCCCCAGTTCTTTTATGAGGATGAAACAAGAGGATTGTCTGATCCTGGGGGTATAAGACCAGCCTGAGCAACTTGATGAGACCTCATCTCTACAATAAACCATAAAAACTAACCAGACATACTTGCCTGCATCTGTAGTTTCAGCTACCTGGAAGGCTGAAGCAGAAGGAGCGCCTAAACACAGCAGGTCAGCACTGTAGTGGCCATGAGCGTGACACTTCACTCCAGCCTGGGCAACAAGAGTGAGACTCCATCTCAAAAAATAATAAGAAGTTACTCTATTTTTTGACCAATAAGATCTCAACAGGAATTTTGTGTTGCACCTCTGTGCCTTGGCACCTGATACCAATTCATCCCAACTACTTGGGAGGCTATGTAGAATGAATTCTTTCAGCCCAGGAGATTGAGACTGCAATGAGCTGTGATTATGCCACTGCACCCTAGCATGGGCAAGAATGAGATCCATTAACTGAAAAATAAAGTGCAGAAGCTCAGACTAACCCTACATCTCCTGAATCAGAATTTAGATTTTAACAAAATATTCAGTTCATTGTTGTACACATTAAAACTTGAGACCCTTACAACTCGCTGGGAGTTTTCCACCCAAGCAGCATATGTGACATGTTCTGTGTGATGTAAATATTTCACTGAAAAATGTACATGCCTGTGTTGGTGTCCAAATTTATGCTGTATCATTCACTAGAGCAGAGTGTCCACACTGGCTGAGTGGATCTTATTTCACCTCTCTTTTCAGACAATGCATTACAGAATATTTCTGTGTTACAAATTATCCTTATTGCATAATTCTAGTTGTCATATCAACTGAACCCTGTTTTCTTCACTCTTGCTTTACCTGGAGGCCATGGTTGCTTGGCAAATATGTGTTGTTGTTTTCAGGGGCTGTTGACATTCAAGGATGTGGCCATAGAATTCTCTCAAGAGGAGTGGGTATTCCTGGACCCCACTCAGCGGATATTGTACAGGAATGTGATGTTAGAGAACCACAGAAACCTGGTTTTTCTAGGTGAGCTCTGTCTTAAAACACAATCCCTATTTCCTACTAAGGGTTTCATATCCTTCCTTTGTAGAATGTTTTCTGGTAATTTTGGGGCAAATGAGTTCCAGATTCCTGTTATCAGAGATCGTTGCCCACACCTCACTCCAATTGCTGCCACAAGTACTGAGCTAAGAAGTAACAACTTTAAGGCATGGTGTGGTGGCTCAATCCTATAATTCCAGAATTTTGGGAGGCTGTGGTGAAATTGCCCATGGGTTTGAGAACAGCCTGGGCAACTTGACCAGATCTCATCTCTACAACAAAACAAAAAATTAGCCAAGTATGGTAGCACACACCTGTAGTTCTGGCTACTTGGAAGGCCAAGGAAAAGAATTGCCTGAGCCCAGCAGATCAATGCTGCAGTGGTCATAAGCATACCAATGTACTCCATCCTGGGAAATGGAGTGAGAGCCCAACTCCAAAAAAACAAAAAAAGAACACACAATTCAAAATTCTGTCTATATGTTCTAAGGTTTTGGGGGGAACAGTATTTTGGGATAATTTTCTAGAATCTTGTATGATGTGTTCTCAACTGACCACAATACTGGGTTTGCGATTGAAGAATCCAAGCAAGAGTCATATACTTTTCTAATTAAACAGGACTTGCTGTCTCTAAGCCAGACCTGATCACCTGTCTGGAGCAAAGGAAAGAGCCCTGGGAAATGAAGAGACACAGCACATCAGCCGAACCTCCAGGTAGGTAAGAGTGAAAGAAGCAGATGACACAGGTTGAGGAAGCAGAGCTTGAAATGTGGTTTGCAAAGGTGGTCTGTGCTAATGGAAATGGTTTCTGAGAAGCCTGGGATTCTTTCTCTTGGTATCACAAAGGGACATTTATTAATCCATGTTCTGAAATTCTCCAAAAACTCTGCTTCTTCAATGATCTACTTTTAAGGTTACACAGAAAATCAAAGTCCACTTACTGGTTTGTTTTATTTTTTATTTTTTATTTTTATTTTTATTTTTTTGAGTTGGAGTCTCACTGTTGCCCAGACTGGAGTGCAGTGGCTGCTCCCGGCCACCGCAGCCTCACCTGCTGGGCTCCGGCGATCCTTCCGCCTCAGGCTTCTGAGTAGCTGGAAATACAGGTGCGCACTACCATGCCCGGCTGATTTTTTTATTTATTGTAGAGATGAGGTCTCGCTGCCCAGGCAGGTCTCGAACCCACGGGCTCAGGCAATCCACTCACCTCAGCCTCCCAAAGGCACGGGATTACAGGCTGAGCCACCGAGCCTGACTAGGATTTCTTTTTCTTCCCATCCTTATCAAAAGTTATCTTCTCATTGATATTAGCCATCCTAACATGTGTGAGATAGTATATCATTATTGTGTTTATTTGAAATTGCCTCTTTTTGTGAAGTTGATCACTGTTTCATATACCTGTTGGCAATTTGTGTGTACTCACTGGATAAAGAACTATTCATTTTGGGGCTATTTTTTAGTCAGATGATTAACATTTTCCTGTTGTTGCCTTTGATTTGTATAATTTTCTTATATATTTTGAAGATTAAAATCTCATCAGTTACATGATTTGCACGTATGTTCTCTTGTCTTGTAAGTCTTCTTTCTGTTCCCTTTACTGTGCAGAAGCTTTTTAATCTGATGTCTCCAACTTGCTTATATTTGCTTTTGTTCCTATAGTCATTAAAAGAATCATTACTCAGACCAATATCAATATCAAGGATATCTTCCAGTTCCTGGTTAAGGTTTTATTTTGTTTTATGAGCCATGGTCTCTGTCACTCAGGCGGGAGTGTGGTGGCTCAAGTAAGGATCACCTGAGCTTTTTGGCTCAGGTGATCATTGCACCTCAGTCTCCTGAGTACTGGGATTACAGATTGGTGCCTACATGCCTGGCTTTTTTTTTTTTTTTTTTAAGCACAAATCTTGTCATACTGTATTGCCTAGGCAAGTCTTGAACTACTGGGATCAGGTGCTGGCATTACAGACATGGGCAACCCCATTCAGCTGATACTGTTTTATTTACATTAACATAAGTCCACAAGAACTACCCTTACCATAACATGTGACAAGATTTCTTTTTTTAAGGGTACCACATTTTCTCTGTCCATTCATTCTTTGAAGGACATTTAGGGTGCTTCCACCTTTTAGCTTTTGTCAACATGCTGCCTAAATGTGTATGTACACATATTTTTTTCAAGTTCAGCTTTGGATCTTTGGATAGACACCCAGAATTTGGATTGTGGGTCACAGGATTATTTTTAGTATCTTGAGGCATTTTCCTGTTTTCACAGTGGCTGCATCATTTTCCCCCCAGCAATAGTGCACAAGCATTCCATCATATCTACATCCTCAATAACATTTGTTATTTTGTTAGATATTGACCATCCTTATGGGTGTGAGATTTTATATTATTGTGCTTTTGTTTTACATTTCTCTCAACATTTGTCTTTTTGAAAATCTTTTGAAATGCTTGTTGATTACCTGTATGTCTTCTTTGGAGAAATTTCTCTTCATTTCAGTTTCCATGTTTCAGTCATGTTTTTCAATTTTTATTGTTTTGTTTTAGGAGTTAAATATTTTGAATTTTAACTCCTATTACATGTTTAAATTTCCTAATAAATTTCTCATTTCTTAGGAGATGTTTTTACTTCACTGAATATTTTTCTTTACTCTGAGTAGTTTTCTATTTTTCATCAATACTTATGCTTTTAGTGTCATCTAACAAAGCATTGTCGTGGACAGTGTCTTAACATCCATCTTATATTTGGTTCTAATAACTTTAAGGATTTTGCATTTAAGCATTTAATCATTTTCTTTTTTGTGTGTTTTGTAGATAGCCAGTTATCCAACACCATTTGTGAAGATGTTTTGCTTCCCCATTGTGGCCATGCTAACTCTGTTAAAGACTATTTATTCATATTCATAAGGATATATATTAAAGTTTTGCATTTTGTTCCATTATCTTTCTGCTTGCCAGTACCACATATTTTTATTCCTGTAACTTAGATATATGTTTTAAAATCAGGATGTGTGATACCTGTATCTTATCCTTTATTGCTAATTTTTTTATGTATTTATCATTCCATGAGATTCTATATAAATTCAGGATTAAAAAATATTTTTCCAAAAAAAGCGTCACAGAAATATTCATAGGAATTACACTATTTGTATATCACTGTGGGTTGAATTGACATTTTTATGATAATAATCTTCTGGATGCTGTTGTGTTGGGTTCTCACCATGTCTTCCATATACAGTGAAATGATCATGAGTCAAAAGCGCTAACCCTCCTGGGCTCAGACAAACCTTCAGTCTACCTATTAACTGGAGTAAAAGGCTTGTGCCTATGTTTTGTGGATTGAGGTCTTGCTATGCTGCCTATGCTTGTCTCAAACTCTAGGGCTCAAGCAATTCATTTATCTCAACCTCCGAATGTGCTAGGATTACATTCATGAGCTACCACACCCAGCCTAAATCTCCTGACTCTTGAGATTGTGTTGCTTAACTTGCAAGTATTTTTTAATTTCATTGAATTTTTTCAACTTTTTATTTTCAGTTTTATTTCCTTATGGTGAGAAGTAAATACATTGTATAATTTCAATCTTTTTCTTTTCATTTTTGGAATTTTAGTCTCACTCCGTCACCCTGACTGGAGTGCAATGGCACACTCACGGTCACCCAAGTATCATGTTGCTTGGCACTGGCAGTCCTTCAGCCTCAGCCTTCCAAGTAGCCAGAAATAAAGCCATGCACTACAATGCCCAGCTAATTTTTAATTTATTGTAGAGAATAGGTTTTACCAAGTTGCCTAGACTGGTCTCGAACCCATGGACTTAGGCCATCCGCTCATCTCAGTCTCCCAAGTTGCTGAGATTAACAGAATGAGCCACCAAGCCCGACTCTTTCTCTGTTTTTATTTTTGAGTTGGAGTCTCACTACCACCCAGGCTGGAGTGTAGTGACATGCTCACGACCACTGCAGCCTTGACCTTCTGTGTTTAGGTGATCCTTTCACCTTACCTTTTCAAGTAGCTGGAACTACAGATGTGTAACGCCATGCTTGACTAATTTGTTTTTATTGTAGAAATGTAGTGTCACCATATTGCCCAGGCTGGTCTTGAATCTGTGGGCTCAATCAGTCCTCTCACCTTTACCTTCCAAAATTCTGGGATTAATTACAGGTGTGCCCTACCGTGCCAGGCTAATTTCAGTCTTCTTTAATGTGCTAAGACATGTTTTGTGTTATGATATGTTGTCTATCTAGAAGAATGTGCTATATTCTACTGAATATGCAGCATATGCTGATGTTGATTGGAGAGTTCTGTAAGACTTTTCACTCTATATTGTTTCTAGTGTTGGTCAAATCCTCTGAATCCTTCTCAATCATTTGTCTGGCATTGAAAGTCATCAATGAAAAAGGTGCATTCAGTTATTTCACAGTCACTGTGCTGCTGTGTATTTTTTGCTTTATTTTGACCATATTTGCTTCATATATTTGGGAACCCTGATATCAGTTGCATACTCATTTGTACCTGCTATTGATTACTATTAAATTAATTTTTGAATCATTATGTAATATCATTCTTTGCTTTATGTGAGACCTTTTTTTTTTTGAGTCAAATTCTCTGTGTCACCCAGGCTTGGAGGACAGTGATATTCTCATGGGGACTGCAACCTTGGCCCCCTGAGTTCATGCAATCCTTCATCCTAAATCTTCCAAGCAGCTGGAATTACAGGCACACAGCACCATACTCAGCTAATTTTTTTACTTACTGTAGACATAAGATTTCTTCAACTGTCTACACTGGTCTTGAATCCCTGAGCTCGAGCTATCCTCTTGCCTCTGCCTCCCAAACAAATGACAACTTTTTACTTACTAAGTGTTTTCTCTAATATAATGTTGCAATCCTGTTTTTTTGGTACTATTTGTATAGAATATAGTAAGTTTCCTATTTATGAGCCTTTAAGATACGAGCTTCAGCCGGGCTCGCTGGCTCAGTCTGTAATCCTGCGCCTTTGGGAGGCTGAGGTGAGTGAATGGCCTGAGCCCACGGGTTCAAGACCCGCCTGGGCAACTTGGCGAGACCGCATCTCTACAATAAATCCAAAATTAGCGGGGCCTGGTAGCGCGTGCCTGTAGTTCCAGCAACTCCAAAGGCTGAGGCGGAAGGATCACCAGAGCCCAGCAGGTCGAGGCTGTGGTGGCCGGGAG
>NW_007258121.1:310179-315175 GCF_000164805.1 Carlito syrichta | reverse complement strand
GAACTACAGGCACGCGCTACCACGCCCGGCTAATTTTGATTTATTGTAGAGATGAGGTCTCACCAAGTTGCCGAGGCGGGTCTTGAACCCGCGGGCTCAGGCAATCCACTCACCTCAGTCTCTCAAAGGCACAGGATTACAGGCTGTGCCACGGAGCCTGGCTTATCAATCACATGATTTGTGTGTGTGTGTGTGTGTATGTGTGTGTTGGGTTTTTCCTTCAATTTTTTTGTTTTCTATGTTTCATCTCTGAAAACATATAAAACTGTTACAGAACAGTAGTATAAAGTCCATTGTGTAAGCTTGGTACCATGACTGAATTTGTTGAATGTACTCTCAATATGGAATTTCTTTGTGTGTAAGGGACATACTGTATCTTTTTCCATCCTATTTCTTTCAGGCTTTTTGATTCCTTACAACTAAAGTAAATCTTTGAAAGCTGGTAGATTGTTAGATCTTTATTTCTGTTAATCCATCATTCATTTTTAGTGTTAGGGCATTTAATGAGTTTACATTTAAATTATTTTCAATAATTTAAATTATTTTCAATAATTTAAATAATTTAATTACATTTAAATTATTTTCAATAATTTTGTGTGTTTTTCTGTAGTTATGTTGTCCTTCCTCTCTCTTACTGCTTTCCTTTGTGTTTTATTTTACTTTTATTTTGGTGGTGGCATGCCTGACTACATTTTTATTACCTTTTGAGTTACTTCTATGGGTATTTTCTTTGTGATTCCTGTGACAAGTGGAGAGTGCATAACACATAGTTGTTACACCAATATATCTTAATATAATAACATGTTAACCAGGCACAGTGGCTCACTCCTGTAGTCCCATCACTTTAGGAGGCCATGGTGAGAGGATTGCCTGAGCTCAGGGGTTCATGACTAGCCTTGGCAACATGGAAAGAACTTGTCTATACAATAAATCTAAAAGTTAGACGAGAGTATTGGTATGTGTCTGTGGTTCCAAGTACTTGGAAGACTGAGGAGAAAGAATCGCTTGAGCCCAGGTAGTTGAAGCTGAGGTGGCCGTGAGCATGCCACTGAATTCCAGCATGGGTGACAGTGTGAGAGTATAAGTCAAAAAAAAATCAAAACAAGTTTACTTTGATTGCATACAAGCTCTCTCTTTTTTTCTTTTTCCTTTTTTAGTTTTTTTTTTTTTTTTTGAGTTGGAGTCTCACTGTCACCCAGACTGGAGTGCTGGCACGCTCCCGGCCACCACAGCCTTGACTTGCTGGGCTCCAGCGATCCTTCTGCCTCAGCCTTCCAAGTAGCTGGAACTACAGGTACGCACTACCATGCTGGCTCATTTTTTTGATTTATTGTAGAGATGAGGTCTCGTCAAGTTGCCCAGGCAGGTCTTGAACCCACGGGCTCAGGCAATCCACTCACCTCGGCCTCCCAATATGCTGGGATTACAGGCTGAGTCACCGAACCTGGCCTCATTTTGATTTATTGTAGAGATGAGGTCTTGCCAAGTTCCCCAGGTGGGTCTTGAACCCGTGGGCTCAGGCCATCCACTCACCTCAGCCTCCCAAAGGCCCGGGATTACAGGCTGAGCTACTGAGCCTGGCTTCCTTTTTTTTTTTTTTTTTGATATGGATTCTCTCTCTGCCACCTAGGCAGGAGTGTGGCATGTTCATGGTCACTGCAGCCTGAATCTGCTGGACTCAGGCACTCTTTTTTTTTTTTCAGAACTCACTCAGTCACCTAGGCTAGAGTGCAGTGGTGTGCACATTGACACCCCTGTGTCAATTTGTGAGGCTCTGGCAATCCTTATGACTCAGCCCTCCAAGTAGCCAGAACTACAGGCATGCGCTACCATTCCCAAATAATTTTTGAATTATTGTAGAGATGAGATGTCAGATAATTCAGTCTCCCAAAGTGCTGGGATTACAGGCTGAGCCACTGAGCCCAGCCAGGAAATCCAGTTACTTCAGCCTTCCCAGTAGTTGGAATTACTAGGCATGCACCATGATGCCCAGCTGAGATTTTGATTTATTGGAGAGACGAGGTCTCACCAAGTTTCCCATACTGATCTGAGATCTGTGGGCTCAGACTATCCTCTCACATCAGCCTCCCAAAGTGCTCAAAGCATGAGCTAACACTTTATCTCTTTACACCTCCTGTCACTTTATTAATGTCACAAAAAAACATTTTATATTGTGGAACTATTAAGAAAAATGTGTTCAAATTTTATGTTTTTAAGAATTCTGTAGAAGATTATATGAATTTTAGACACTATCATTTTGAGAGCAGAGCATTTGAATATACAGCATCTTTAACAGAGCTTTACATTTTTATAGACTTAATAATGCTATTCACTATTGTTTTAATTGTCAAGATAATAATTCCCTTGAGCATTTCTTGTAGGGATGTTTCACTAGAGACAAACACAGTCAGTTTTGCTTATTTGGTAAGTCTTTATTTTCCCTTATATTTCAAAGGCAGTTTTTCCAGATCTTGTACCATTGGGTGCATATCTGTAAATTCTGACTCTGAATTCAGCCAGTGAGGAATCAAAAATATTTTGAGCTGGGCTCCGTGGCTCAGCCTGTAATCCCGCACCTTTGGGAGGCTGAGGTGAGTGGATTGCCTGACCCCGCGGGTTTGAGACCCCCCCTGGGCAAATTAGCAAGACCTCATCTCTACAATAAATCAAAAAATCAGCCAGGCGTGGTAGCGCATGCCTGTAGTTCTGGCTACTCAGAAGGCTGAGGTGGAAGTATCACTGGAGCCCAGCAGGTCGAGGCTGTGGTGGCCGGGAGTGGCCAATGCACTCCAGTCTGGGTGATAGAGTGAGACTCCGACTCAAAAAATATATATATATATTCTGCTATCCCAGAACATGGCAGACTGAGGCAAATGGATTTCCTGATCTGCAAGTTTGAGACCAGCCCAGGCAACTTGGTAAGCCCTCATCTCTACAATAAATAAAAAGTGAGCTGGTCATGGTACCTCATTCCTGTACTTTTAGCTACTTGGAAGGCTGAGGCAGAAGGATCCCCAGAACCCAGCAGTCTTAGGCTGCGGTGGCCATGAACATACCACTCCACTCCAATCTGGGTGACAGAGTGTGACTCCAACTCAAAAAACAAACAAAAAAACAAAGGAAAAGAAAGAAAAAATAGGGTTTTGCATTCTGTCATCAGGATATTTGTCTGCTTGATAGTGTCCAATAAGCTCAATTGTCTATACACATTTTATGTTATATTTATTTATTTTGTATTCCTGTCTCAATATTTATAAATCATATTTTTAAAATTTTATATTTTTCTGCTTGTTTGAGTATTATGCCCCTGTAGTTAATTTTTTAAGATTCAATTATTGTATTTTTCAGCTTTACTGTTTTATGTATTTCTTTTTTATAGTTTTACTCTATACTGATATTCTGAATTTCTTCATATGTAATTTCTATTTTTTGTTCTGTTTGTGTTCTATTTTACTTATTGAGCATTTTTAAGAGGATTATTTTGTTTTTTTCAAATAATGCATAGATTTTTATTTCTTTAGGGTAGATTTATATAAATTTATTTATTTTTTCTTCAACTGGGATGTGTTTCATGTATATATTTGGAAATTCAAAACTCAGTTGCTCATTCTAGTAATTTTTTTTTTAGTTGGAGTCTCACTCTGTCACCCAGACTGGAGTGCAGTGGCTGCTCTCAGCCACTGCAGCCTCTACCTGCTGGGCTCCAGCGATCCTTCTGTCTCAGCCTTCCGAGTAGCCGAAATTACAGGCATGCACTACCACACCTGGCTGATTTTTGATTTATTGTAGAGATGAGGTCTTGCCAAGTTGTTCAGGCAGGTCTCGAACCCGTGGACTCAGGCGATCCACACACCTCATTCTCCCAAAGTGCTGGGATTACAGGCTGAACCACTGAGCTTGGCTCATTCTAGTAATTAATAGCCTAGCTTTTTATAAGCAATGGCCAATATTGATCAGCTGGGCTGTAGATTGTAGTTTCTTCCTAAATATGATGTCAGGATGTGTTGACTTTATTTTCTGAGTTCCAAAGATTATACTCTGTCTCATTTTTAGAGCCCATAATCTTTGCTACCCTAGTATACTGTCTGTGGCATTAAAGTATTTCTGGTGCTATAAAAAGTGTTAATTTTTAATTCAATAGATACAAACCTGTGATCCATAATATGCCCTAATTTTCTTTGGGACGCCATGTCAGTCAGTCAAAAACCATTCAGTAGACATCTCCACAAAATGCCAAACCTGAAAACAAGATCCATTCTTCTACATCGCCCCAGAAAGAGATGTGGAGCATTCGGAATTTTCTTCTGAGCCCACTTTCCTATTCTGGGGAGAAGGAGACAATGTGATAGAGGTCTCCCAGCCATGTCTGGTCACCTTTCTGGAGAAAAGCAAAGAGTGCTGGAATATAAAGGGAGAGGAGAGTACAATCATACTCATGTCGATATAGAAGGGGATACTTGTGCCATGACACAGATGAGAGGTCCAAATGTCCAAGAAGAAGCCAGACTTTAAAATGTGGATTGGGAAGCTCTGCTCCCATGAGACTAATTTTGAGAAGCCTACCTAGGTTTCTATTGCTGACCCAGAGAGGCGTCCCTTATTCACCCTTATGCTCTTCAGTCCTACTTTTTTGCTCTCCTTTCAGTGCACTTGCAGCACATGCAGAGTAAGAACCAAAGTCCTCGTGTCTTGTGAGGGACTGCATGGTCTGACTAATCATTCATTGCTTTGGGGGTTTGAAGAAAATCTGGGCGTATTTCAAGTGATTCTTCTTCTATGTCATTTTAAATTGAAAAGCTGGGCTCGGTGGCTCAGCCTGCAATTCCAGCACTTTGGGAGGCTGAGGTGAGTGGATTGCCTGAGCCCGTGGATTCAAGACCCACCTGTGCAACTTGGTGAGACCTCATCTCTACAATAAAATAAAAAATTAGCCTGGTGTGGTAGCGTGCGCCTGTAGTTCCAGCTACTTGGAAGGCTGAGGTGGAAGGATCATCGG
>NW_007258121.1:297399-310159 GCF_000164805.1 Carlito syrichta | reverse complement strand
GACAGAGTGAGACTCCAACTCAAAAAAAAAAAAAAAATTGAAAAAATCTCCATTTTCCTATCTGAAGGCCCTAATGACCACGTTGTACTTTCTTATCTATAAGTGCAATGATTTTTGATTTACAGGAGTGAGAATATGCAGGATTCCCCCCCCCCAGTTGGAATCTTACTCTGTCACCCAGGCTGGAGTGTAGTGTCATGCTAATGACCACCGCAGCTTCACTGCTGGACTCAGGCAATCCTTCCATATCAGCCTTTCAAGTAGCTGGCACTACAGGCATGTGCAGCCATGCCAAGCTTATATTTTCATTTATCATAGATACAAGGACTCACCAAGGTGTCTAGACTTGTCTTGAACCCCTGAGCTCAGGCAATCCTCTCACTTTGACCTACCAGTGTGCTGGGATTACAGATTTGAGCCACTGTACCTGTTGCTCATGCAGTATTTGTGTGTGTGTGCCTGGCTCACTTCAGTTAGCATAATATCATAGAATTTCATCTACAAAGTTGAAATTGCAGGATTCTTTAAATTTTTTTGACTGAATTATATGCTGTTGTGTATATATATGTTATTTCCTTTTTTTTTCCTTTTTTTTTTTTGAGTTGGAGTCTCACTCTGTCGCCCAGACTGTAGTGCAGTGGCCGATCCCGGCCACCGCAGCCTCGACCTGCTGGGCTCCAACTATCCTTCTGCCTCAGCCTTCCGAGTAGCCAGAATTACAGGCATGTGCTACCATGCCTGGTTGATTTTTTGATTTATTGTAGAGATGAGGTCTTGCTGCCCAGGCGGATCTCGAATCCGCGGGCTCAGGCAATCCACTCACCTCAGCCTCCCAAAGGTGCGGGATTACAGGCTGAGCCACTGAGCCCAGCTCGTCATTTTCTTAATTAATACAGAATCCACAAATATTTAGGTTGTTTTGAAGCTTGGCCATCTTGACAAATGCAGCAATGCACATAGGCATGTGATACTTCTTTTTGATACTGATTTTATTTCCTTTGATTGTATACCCAGAAAAGGGATTTCTTTGTTATGTGGCTGTTAATTTTTATTTTTAAAAGAATGTTCATAATGATTTTTATATGACTCCATCCATTTTAAACTCACCAAGAATGCATAGAATTTCCTTTTCTTCACATCCATATCAAATGTTCTCTCTGTTCTGGTTGATATTAGCCATTCTAACAAGTGTGAGATAATATACCATCATTGTGTTTATTTGAAATTGCCTCTATTGGTGATGTTCAGTGCCATTTCATATCCTCGTTGGCAGTTTATATGTCCTCACTGGATAAATAACTATTCATTTGGGGGCTATTTTTTATTCAAGTGCTTATGATTTTCTTGTTTATGTCTTTGATTTCTATAGTTTTCTTGTATATTTTGGATATTAACATCTCATCAAATATCAAGTATATGGTTTGCAGATGTTTTCTCTTGTCCTGTGAGACTTCTTCCTTTTCCCTTTACAATGCAGAAGTTTTCAGTTTGATGTCTCCAACTTGTTTATATTTACTTGTATTCCTATAGTAATAAAATAATTATTACTAAGACCGGTATCAATATCAGGGATGTTTTTCAAATCCTTTCTATGGTTTTGTTTGATCAGGCATGTTCTCTGTCACCCAGGGAGAAGTGTGGTGGCTCAAGTGAAGCTCACTACAGCCTTAAGTTCCTTGATTTGGGTGATCACTCTCCTTCATTCTCCTCAGCACTGGGATCATGGTTAGCCCAAAACTTTGATAATCGCTTTTCTGACTGTGTTTGTGCTTTTCCTATTTTTCTTCATTTCATTTGGAAATTCCTCAGACTTTTTTGTAATTTCCTGCTCCACAAATTATTGTTATACCCTTAATTTAGTCATTAATCCTGATTCTTTCTATGCCTTGGCATACTTTCTTTGAATTGGGGTATTTGAAATTCAAAAATATATATGTCTTAATATTTATGAAATTGCTTTGTCTAGATTAATGTGACACCAATCACTAAGTTAGAGTTTCAGGGAGACTCATCACTAAGTTAGAGTTTTGGGGAGACTCTCATTCCTGTTCTTAGGATGTGTCTTCTCTGTAAGTTGTGACAGAAACTAGCCTTTGAGTAAACCCACAAAGGGCAGAAGTGTGGACTCATGATTCACTCTTCTGTTTATTCTTTGAGGAAGAAATCAAGAGTTGGAACGTGACATCTGATTGCATCATGCTGTATTGTGAAGGAAGAGAGATTATGGTGGCAAAATTACTAAACTTCCTCTTCCATGTAACTAGTTTTAACATTGTGGTCAGTGGGGATTCTGCAAAGTTCTAGCTGTTTTTTGAGTTCTCACAAAGACAATGTGATAAGTATTTTCTTAAGTACATAAACTTATGAAGAAGTGGAGACCTGCGATTTGTACTCACCATCATACTTATGTCCTTAGCATTCTATAATATTATGTTTGATTTCTAAAGTATATTCACATGAGTCTAGTATGTGGAATAAATGTTTATTTTTATTATTTTCAGCTGTGACTTCTCATTTCACTGAGGATCTTTTGCCAGAGAAGAGCATAGAAGACTCACTTACAAAGGTGCCAATGGGAGTATATGAAAAATTTGGCCTTAAGAACTTAAGTTTAAAAAAATCCTGGGAAACTGTACATGAAGGTGAAGGGCAGATAGATAATCATTACAAATATAACAAGAGTGGGAAAGTCCTTCATCAACATTCCAAATTTGTTATCCACCAGAGTATCCATAGTCAGCATCAAAAAAATAGTGAAGGAAATGTACATAATATATGTGGGAAAGTGTTTAGGAAATCATCTTATCTAAATAGATGTGAAAGAATCCATAGGGGAGAGAGAGCCTTCAAAAGTGAAAAATGTGGCAAAACCCTTAGTTATTACTCATGTCATTCACAACATGAGAAAATGCATAGTGGAGAGAAACTGTATAAATGTAAAGGATGTGATAAAGCCTTTACTTGGTATTTACATCTTATTCACCATCAGAGAATCCATACCTCACATAAACTGTACAAATGTCAAGTATGTGACAAAGTCTTTCATCAATACTCAAATCTTATTCAGCATCAAAGATACCATACTGCAAAGAAACCCTACAAATATAAAAAATGTGGCAAAGTCTTTCACACTCATTCAGACCTTACTCAAAATACTATGATCCATACTGTAAAGAAAACCTATAAATGTGAAGAATGTGGCAAAGCCTTCTGCACTCATTCAGACCTTGCTCGACATATGACCAACCATACTGAAGAGAAATCCTACAAATGTGAAGAATGTGGCAAAACCTTTTGCTCTTATAAAGGATTTGCTAAACATAAAACCATCCATATTAGAAAGAAAGCATTCCAATGTAAAGAATGTGGCAAAGTCTTTCGTTGGCACTCAGTTCTTATTCGACATCAGAATATCCATACTGGAGAAAAACCCTACAAATGTGAAGAATGTGGCAATGCCTTTCGCTGGCACTCAAGTCTTATTCAACATCAGAGTATCCATACTGGAGAGAAACCCTACAAATGTGAAGTATGCGGCAAAGCCTTTTATTGGTACTCAAAGTTAATTGAACATCAAAGAATCCATACTGGAGAGAAATCCTACAAATGTGAAGAATGTAGCAAAGCTTTTACTCGATACTCAAGTCTTATTGAACATCAGAGAATTCATAGTGGAGAGAAACCATACAAATGTAAAGAATGTGGCAAAGCCTTTAGTTGGCAATCAGGTCTTATTCAACATCAGAGTATCCATACTGGAGAGAAACCCTATAAATGTGAAGAATGTGGCAAAGCCTTTCGCTGTCGTTCACACCTTACTAGACATATGGTGATCCATACTGGAGAGAAACCCTACAAATGTGAAGAATGTGGCAAAACCTTTCGCTCACAAGAAGGACTTGCTGGACATAAGACCATCCATACTGGAGAGAAACCCTACAAATGTGCAGAATGTGGCAAAGGCTTTACTCGATACTCAAGGCTTATTGAACATCAGAATATCCATACTGGAGAGAAACCCTACAGATGTGAAGAGTGTGGCAAGGCCTTTCGCTCTCATGTGGGATTTGCTGGACATAATACCATCCATACCGGGGAGAAACCCTATAAATGTGAAGAATGTGGCAAAGCCTTTTGCTCTCGTTCACAACTCACTCGACATACAATGATCCATACTGGGGAGAAACCCTACAAATGTGAAGAATGTGGCAAAGCCTTTCGTTATCGTTCACACCTTACTCAACATACGATGATCCATACTGGAGAGAAATCCTACAAGTGTGAATAATATGGCAAAGTCTTTCACTCTCAAGGAGGATTTGCTGGACATAAGATCATCCATACTGGAGACAAACCCTACAAATGAGAAGAATATGTCAAGGCCTTTTACTCTTATGGTGGATATGCTGGACATAAGACCATCCATAGTGAGTAGAAATGCTATAAATGTGAAAAACGTGGCAAAGCCTTTATTCAGTACTCAAGGATTATTGAACATCACACAGTCCATACTGGGGAGAAACCCTACAAATGTGAAGAATGTGGAAAAGCCTTTTGCTATGGAGGATTTGCTAGACATAAGACCACCCATACTGGAGAGAAACCCTACAAATGTGAAAAGTGAGGTAAAGCTTTTTGCACTCATGAAGAATTTGTTGGACATAAGACCATCCATACTGGAGAGAAATCCTAAAAATATGAAATATGTGGAAAAGCCTTTCACTCTCATTCACTACTCAACATGTCAAGATCCATACTGTTGAGAAACACTACAATTGTGAAAAGTATGGCTAAGCTTTTCCCACTCTAAAGGATTTTTCTGGACATAAGACCATCCATACTGGAGAGAAACCCTACAAATGGAATGAATGTGGCAAAGTCTTGCTCTCAAACAATTAGCTATACATACGAGGGCCCATACTCAAGAGAAACTACAAATGCGAAGAATGTGGCAAAGTCTTTCACTCTCATGAAGTATTTACTGAACATAAGACTGTCCATTCCATACTGTAAAGAAACTCTACAAATGTGAAGAATATGGCAAAGTCCTTCACTCTCACAGTGGACTTGCTGGACACATGACCATCCATACTAGAGAGAAACCCTACAAATATGAATTATGTGGAAAAGCCTTTCACTAATTGCTTGACATGTCAAGATTCATACTGTTGAGAAACCCTACAAATGTGAACAGTGTGGCTAAGCTTTTCGCACTTATAAAGGATTTGCTGAACATAAGACAATCCATACTGGAGAGAAACCCTCATATGCAACAAATGTGCCGAAACCTTTTTCTCTTAGATGATTTGCTACACATATGGGGAGTCACACTGGAGAGAAACTGTACAGATGTGAAGAATGTGGCAAAGGCTTTTACTCTCATAAAGTATTTACTGGACATAAGACTCCATACTGGAGAGAAACCCTACAAATGTGAAGAATATGGCAAAGCCCTTCACTCTCACAATGGATTTGCTGGACACATGATCACCCATACTGGAGAGTGTCTCTACAAATGTGAAAAATATGGTAAGTCTTTTGCTCTCATATACAAGCTGCTGGACATGTGAGAATCCATACTGAGATGAAACTATACAAATGAGAGGAATGTGATAACACTTTTAACTCTTATTCAATACTTGGTTGACATATGAATATCTATATTTAGAGATTCACTATAGATGTGCAGAATGGGGTATACCTTTTCACCATTATTCCACATTTTCTCAACATCAGAATTTATACTGTAAATTTTCAATATCTGTAATGACTGGGAAATCATCAAGTTATAAAACATAGAGGCATGGTGAGAAATTTAGAGATGTAAAGAGTACTATTATCTTTACTTAAACTACAGATCATTTGAATGTACAAATGTAAAAACATCTAAAGACATTAAGCAAAAACTTTATTTACATTAGACTGTGCATTGGAGAGAATCTACAAATTTAAACAATGTGGACTGGCCTTGGTTCAAAATATATGCCATTGAGAACATTAAGGTAATCAGACTGAAAATTTTACAGATGCAATTTATATGGAAACATTTACTGAAAAGTCAAGTTGAAATAAATATAAGATATTGAATGGCATTAGAAGATGGTTTATTTTTTTGGTTTCTAGGAAAGCATAACTATATTCCCTGTGTACTTATGGTTGTAAATTGACAGAATTCGAGGCTATTTTGAAAAGCAAACAATATTGATATAACTCAGTTTACATGATGTTATGCCTTCATTCGTAGTGTTTATGTAAAAGAATGGTGTCAGTTGTTGGTACATTAGAGCCATGAAATGTCCTTGTCACCAGCAGTCACCTCATGTTCTTCATGGAGGATGAAGAATACTGATATGTAAACTCCATTAAAAGATGAAAGTGGAGCCGGGCTCAGTGGCTCAGCCTGTAATCCCGCACCTTTGGGAGGCTGAGGTGAGTGGATTACCTGAGCCTGCGGGTTCAAGACCCGCCTGGGCAGCGAGACCTCATCTCTACAATAAATCAAAAAATCAGCCGGGAGTGGTAGCGCGCGCCTGTAGTTCCAGCTATTTGGAAGGCTGAGGTGGAAGGATCGCCAGAGTCCAGCAGGTCGAGGCTGCGGTGGCTGGAAGCAGCCACTGCACTCCAGTCTGGGTGACAGAGTGGGACTCCAACTCAAAAAAAAAAAAGATGAAAGTAAAAAAGTTTTTTTGTGGCTCACATTGAGCATTATTATAAGTTCTGTATAAGGTGAGTGCTCAGAATGACATATTCCACAGAAAAAAATGACAAAGAATCATTGAGAGTTTTAGAAATCATTTGTCTTATTACTTACATGTTAATGAGACTATTAGGCCAGACTATTAATATCTTGATGCATCTTCATAGTATCAATACTTACAAGCCATAAGTGTAACTTAATATAAATAAGAAATATTTTCATGAACATCAGAGCCAAGATACTTGCTCTCTTAAAATGTATATATTGTTAGTTTATGTTTAGTAAATAAACAGATTCAGTTTTGAAAACTGAAGAAAGTAGTTCACACATATATCCCACTATCAGAAGAACAGAAATGCTTGAATGTTTGTAATCTGTTTTAGCTAGTGAGCATACAGTGAAATTTGAAGGTTTATGTAGGCTATGTAAATTTGTTTGTTTTAATGAGCAGAATTGTTTAAAGTATTAACATTTGTTGTCCACACAATAAATTATTATGTTGCCACAATCGGTTTTTTGTTTGTTTGTTTGTTTGTTTTGAGTTGGACTCACTGTGTTGCCCAGACGGGATTGCAGTGGCACGCTCCCAGCCACCACAGCCTCAACCTGCTGGGCTCCAGCAATCCTTCCACCTCAGCCTTCCAAGTAGCCGGAACTACAAGCATGTGCTACCACACCCAGCTAGTTTTTGATTTATTGTAGAGACGAGGTCTCGCCAAGTTGTCTGGGTGGGTCTTGAACCCGTGGGTTCAGGCAATCCTCTTGCCTTGGCCTCCCAAACTGCTGGGATTACAGGCTGAGCCACCAAGCCTGACCGCTACAATTGTTAATCTATTGTATCTTACTCAAGATTGTAGGTAAAAGATGAACATACACTATTGAGTAACTTATGGAAGGATGTGTCTAGTGAATCTTTTTTTTCTTTTTTTGAGTTGGAGTCTCTCTCTGTCACTCAGACTGGAGTGCAGAGGTCGCTCCTGGCCACTGCAGCCTCAATCTGCTGGGCTCTGGTGGTCCTTCTGCCTCAGGCTTCCAAGTAGCTGGAACTACAGGTGCGCGCTACCACGTCCGGCTAGTGAATCTTTTTTTATAGGTTATATTTTCTTTTTTTTTTAGTTATTAGTCATTTTGATTATTATAATAAAGATTATACAGGAGTATTATTATAAGACCTAACTTTCTGAATCCTGATTATTGTAAATACTTATATATTAAGTTGGGTTTTGACTCTGATGCAGAGGCTGGAATACAGTGGAAAATTCCTGGTCACTGCAGCCTCAGTGTGATGGTATCAGGCATTCTTTCTCCTTTAGCCTTCTGAGTAGATTTGTGCCACAAACTTTTGCCATCATGCGTAGTCAACTATTGGATTCATTGTTAAGACAAATTCTCACCAAGTTGCTCTGGCTGGCCTGGAAGCCCTAGACTAAGGCAGTCTGCTGTACTTTGCCTCTCAAAGTGCTAGAATTATAGGCATGAGCCACCATGAACAGTCTCTTCTGTATTCTTTCCAGTCATTTGGCACTGGGTTGGAAGCACTTGTCCTTCAAGTCCTCTGCTTCTCACTCCTGTGGTGTGGGCTCTGGGCTCTGGAATAACTTCAACATTTATACTTGGTACCCTTCCCTTTCCACTGTTTTTCCATAAATACAATTATTCTTTGTAATTTCCTTGATTCACTCGAGAGATCAAGTGCTCATATGGAAACATTAACATCACATGATGTGTGAAACAGAATCTCACACACTTACATTAATCACCTGGCAGCAGGAAGTGGTCACAAAATTATTGAGTGATACATTTTGTGTCATATCAAATTTTATGCAGCTATGAGTTAATGCTGCATCTTTACATTTATTTACACATTTCAAAACTGCTGATGATGCCATGTATACCCTGTAAGTGCATAAATTGTAAGTTTACCTTTGTATGATAGATTTACATATATTCTATTGTAGTAAATGTCAAAATAGACAAGAATATGCTTCTATCTGATGTGCTCATGACATGTAGGTAAAGTGTATTTCTAAACTATGGTTTTCTCTGTTTCTTTTAAATGATCACAAATTGTCAAAAAAAAAATTCCAGTGTATTTGTTGAGAAAACGTGGACCTATGTAGGTCAAACCCATTTTCTTCATGGACTAACAATACAGTGAGAAAAATAGATGTGGAAATAATAGGACAGTATAAGTTTGACAAACCATATTTGGAAAACAGCCAAACCAAAAAAATGATAAATATAATAAATCAATAACATAAAATGTATGGGATAAACAAAATTAGGTTGAGCTGACAACAGTTTGAGTGGAAATATTGTGCATAATTTTTTTAATTAATTAATTTTTTGTTTGTTTTGAGTTGGAGTCTCACTCTGTCGCCCAGACTGGAGTGCAGTGGCCACTCCCGGCCACCACAGCCTTGACCTACTGGGCTCCGGCGATCCTTCCACCTCAGGTTTCTGAGTAGTCGCAATTACAGGCATGCGTTACCACGCCTGGCTGATTTTTTGATTTATTGTAGAGATGAGGTCTCTCCAAGGTGCCTGGGTGGGTCTCGAACCCGCGGGCTGAGGCAATCCACTCGCCTCAGCCTTCCAAAGGCATGGGATTACAGGCTGAGCCACCGAGTCCGGCTTTATTTACTTATTTATTTATTTTTGAGTTGGAGTCTCTGTCGCCCAGACTGGAGTACAGTGGCCACTCCCAGCCACTGCAGCCTCGACTTGCTGGGCTCCAGCGATCCTTCTGTCTCAGCCTTCCAAGTAGCCAGAATTACAGGCGTGCTCTACCACACCCGGCTAATTTTTTTTTTTTAATTTATTGTAGAGATGAGGTCTCACCAAGTTGCCCAGGCGGGTCTCGAACCTGCGGGCTCAGGCAATCCACTCACCTCGGCCTCCCAAAGCACGGGATCACAGGCTGAGCCACCGAGCCCGGCCTTGAGCACAATTTTTATACTCAAAGTGTCAAAGTCCAAGTGATAAAAAATATGATTACAATTCTACATAAATGGTGACTTGAGTTTAAAATATGAAATGTTTCTCAAACATTTATATAGTGGTTTGAGTAAAATATGTGAAAACAATAAAAGGTCATATCCAAAGATTTGAAGATCTATGAGTTTGCAAAATAATTAAAAAACAAACATAAATTCCTAAATTTAGAAATAAAGTATGTTCAAGATAGAAAAATAAAACAGTATTAAAAGCAATATTAGCCAAACTGCATAATACCACAAAGGAGGAAAACATCTAAAAGCAGTGAGGGGTGAGGCATGGTGGCTCAGGACTATATTTCTAATACTTTGGGTGGCTGAGGTGGGAGGATATCTTGAGCCCAGGAGTTTCAGAGCAGCCTGAACAACTCATATCTACAAAAAATAAAACATGTGTTGGGTGTGGTGGTGCATGTTGTACCCAGGTACTAGGGAGTCTTAGGGGAAGAATTGCCTGAACCCATAGGATGAGCCATAATCAAGCCACTGCACTGCAGCATAGGTGGTAGAGAGATGCCAACTTAAAAAAATACATATGTATATAAATTATAAATAGAAGTATATAAATGAATATAAATTAAAATGACAAAACCAAACTACACTAAAAGCTCTAAGGGCATTTCCAAAAATTGTATTTTCTTGAAAACAGAGAAAGTAGTATTATTAACTGATATAAAGTATTATTACAGGTAGAGTTGGATATATTTAAAGAATAGGAAAAAAAGAGAAATATTTTCCAGATAAAATACCTGAGAGATTTGAGTACCAATATCAGCTTCTAAGAAGCCTACTTTAAAAAGTCATACTTCAGCCGGGCTCGGTGGCTCAGCCTGTAATCCTGCACTTTGGGAGGCTGAGGTGAGTGGATTGCCTAGCCCGTGGGTTCGAGACCTGCCTGGGCAACTTGGTGAAACCTCATCTCTACAATAAACTGAAAAATTAGCCGGGTGTGGTAGCGCGTGCCTGAAGTTCCAACTACTTGGAAGGCTGAAGTGGAAGGATCACCAGAGCCCAGCAGGTCGAGGCTGCAGTGGCCAGGAGTGGCCACTGCACTCCAGTCTGGGTGACAGAGTGAGACTCCAACTCAAAAAAAAAAAGATTTTATTCAATATTCCCATTGTCATAGAAGCTAGAACCTATTCTCTTCACTCTCCCATTTCACCTGCAGTTAACAATTCTGTCCATGGTCCCTTGGTAAGTATACTTTGTTCTTGATTTTTGTGTATGTTGGCATTCGGGTGTGTGGCCATGGAATTCCCTACAGGAAAGAGGAAATACCTAGGAACCAGTCCAGCAGATTATGTCCAGGAAGGTGATATTAGAAAACTATAAAAATGTGGTTTACTTGCCTAAGGAAAACCACAACACACAATATTTATGGCATACAAATGATTTCATATCTTTTCCTATAGAAAAATTACATTCTAATATAAATGTAAGGATTATTAGAAACACTCTGCACATTAAAACATTACATCATGATCAAGTTCCCTTTATGCCAGCAATAAAATGAGATTCCACTTTTGGCAATCCATCAATACTATTACTTACATTAATGGAATCAACAGGGGGCTGGTCTTGAACCCGCAGGCTCAGGCAATCCACTCACCTCAGCCTCCCAAAGTGCTGGAATTATAGGCTGAGCCACAATGCCTGGCCTAGAGTTTTTAATATTCTGATAAGCAAGGAGATCATCTGGATTGGTGGACCTCTCACATCTGTGTATATTGCTCTCTTCTCTTACACTCTCCTTTTTTTTTTTTTATAGCAGAATTTATTGAGAACAGAAAAGCTCCAACAGTGAACGGGGACAAGAAGGGGTTGCCCTACACTCTTTTGAAACAGGAGCATGCCGGGGCTTAATTTATTTTTTCCCCCTCTTAGTTATTTATTTTTACTTTTTATTCTCTTTTAGGGCTGCTTAATTCTTTGGTACTTGGGTGTGGCAACGGCCAGTTTTTCCAACACGTCACTGATGGATGTGGATTTTCCCAGCAGGGCAAAAACTGGACTCACCTTGAAACTACTTACAGAGTACTTTGGAGTGTTTTGCAGCCTCCGCACACTGGGATGGAGTCTTGCAGCACAGCAACCAAGCCACCAGTCTCCATTTTTGTGCCGGGGTTTCCAGCAAGCTCCATGATTCGAGCCACATCCTGCTCCTCACCCCAACATTCCATGCAGGGAGACAACACAACTTCAGAATGTTACAAGTAAAAAACGTGGTTTTCTTTTTTCTTGATTCCAGCAGCCCCATCTTATCACATCTGCTGTCACTTAAGATCAGAAGAGTGGTGTCCTGTGGCCTTATCCAATCAGTGAATGTTAGCCTGGAAACTGCACAATCAGAGACATGCCAGAAATCAGGGGGTGGCTTTCCGGGTGCAGTACCCAGGATTGTCATGGGGGGGTCTGACCCACATGGGGGGACCATAGAGGGAGGCGCTGTGGTCGTGGTCCTGTGGCTCTCATCTCCTCCAAGGTTAAATGGAGGCTCTGTCCCATTGTTTAGGAGTTCTCTTGAGCCAAGAGCGAATGGTGAAACCCTAATCTCCAATCAGGGCTCCTGGTGTGGGGTCCCCAGAAGGCCTAGGGGGAAAGTCATGGAGAAGAGGTAGGGGGAAGCTGACCACAGATGGGTGCTGGTGGGTGACAGCCCCACAGTCACCTGATCTGGAATATCCAGGTGGAAACCCCCAGGCCAGGTCATCAGGGTCATTGGCAGTTTGTCACCAGATCCAAACCTGGTTCTGCCTGGTGGGACAGCCAAAGTCAAAACAAGGAGTTGGAGCAGGGCCTATGACTTTATTTAGAGGACCATTAAAAGCAAGAAGATGAGGGACCTGGGTACTAAAGAAGCCTCTTGGGTTGTGAGGGTTTTTCTTTGTTTTTTGTTTTGTTTTGTTTTTGAGTTGGAGTCTCACACTGTCGCTCAGGCTGCAGTGCAGTGGCATGCTCCCGGCCACTACAACCTTCACCTGCTGGGCTCCGGCGATCCTTCCACCTCAGCCTTCCAAGTAGCCAGAATTACAGGCATGCACTACCACGCCTGGCTGATTTTTTGATT
>NW_007258121.1:227148-297379 GCF_000164805.1 Carlito syrichta | reverse complement strand
CAGGCGGGTCTTGAACCCGCGGGCTCAGGCAATCCACTCACCTCAGCCTCCCAAATGTGCAGGATTACAGGCTGAGCCACCAAGCCCAGGCTTTCTTTGGTTTTTATCCCTGGTTTTTATCCAGGTGTGAGGGGACATAGAAGGGAGGAGATTACTTGAGTCCAGGAGTTTAAGGCCATCCTGGGCAACATAGCACATCCATGTAGCTATAAAAACTGAAACAATTTAGCCAAGAGTGATCACACATGCCTGTAGTTCCAGCTGCTTGGGAGCCTGAGGTGGAAGAATCTGTTGAGCTCAGGAGGTCACAGTTGTGATAAGCTGTGTGGAGCCACTTCACTCCTGCCTGTGTTATGGAATGAGACTCAGACTCATAAAATCTATTTCATTTAATTTTTATTTTGTTTTGTTTTGTTTTATTTGAGTTGGAGTCTCACTCTGTCACCCAGACTTGAGTGCAGTGGCCGCTCCCGGCCACCACAGCCTCGACCTGCTGGGCTCCGGCGATCCTTCCACCTCAGCCTTCCAAGTAGCCGGAATTACAGGCTACCGGCGTGAGCTACCACGCCCGGCTGATTTTTGATTTTTTTATTGTAGAGATGAGGTCTTGCCAAGTTGCCCAGGTGGGTCTCAAACCTGCAGGCTCAGGCAATCCACTCACCTCAGCCTCCCAAAAGTGCTGGGATTACAGGCTGAGCCACCGAGCCTGGCTTAATTTAATTTTTAAAAGTCATTTTTTTTTTTTTTGAGTTGGAGTCTCACTGTCACTGAGACTGAAGTTCAGTGGCCGTTCCTGGTCACCGCAGCCTCGTCCTGCTGAGTTCCAGTGATCCTTCTGCCTCAGCCTTCCAAGTAGCTGGAACTACAGGTGCACGCTACCACACCCGGTTAATTTTATTTTATTTTTATTTATTGTAGAGATGAGGTCTCACCAAGTTCCCCCGGGGGGTCTCGAACCCACGGGCTCAGGCAATCCACTCACCTCAGCCTCCCAAGGTGCTAGATTACAGGCTGAGCCACCGAGCCCAGCAAAAGTCATATTTTCAACATGTAGATGTGACTTCTCCAGATAATCTCACCTGAAAAAAAATGCAAAAGAAAGATGAGGAGTAAAAGGTAAAAATGACTGGTTCTCAGGTAAATGTGACCTAGGTCAGGGACTGTGTCTCTTTTCCTACTGTATTGTCATAATGTTAAATCCTGCAAACCTTGGCTACTACTTATGGTTGTCCTGCCTAATGAGTTTAACTCATTTTTGTTCTTGTGCTATTCAAGGGCTTTGGAAGCTTCTTTTTCCTTACATGCCAGTGCCTTCTCTTGGTTTCTTCTTTCAGGCTTCACAGATGCCATGCACAGTTCTCACTATGAACATATGACCTGCAGTATTAAGCATGTTCCCTTGTGTCTGTGGAATATGGAAAGGCATGGATAGCAAAGATTTTTATTGGAGATGTAATAGATTCTCAGATTCTAGTGAAGGATGGAAACATGTACTACAAAAGTTCAATCTGCATGCTCCATCTGCTCTATGCAGAACAGGAATAATAAAATACACATTTAAGCAGGGTGGTAGTTACTGCTCAGAATAACTTAGGAAGGTTGGAATAAAGAATAATTAGAAGAGACTTGGTCTCTAGGATGCTTAAAAAAGACGATATCAATGCGCTGTTGGGTGTTACAAGTCATGGAAGATACCTGTGGCTGGTATTCTGCACAAAATGTTTGTTTCTTCATTATTAGGTAATGATTATACTTTACAAACTTTTGGTTAATAATATCACAGCACTGATGTTGTGTTGTCTTTTTACCTTGCACGTGACACCAATTTGTCCCAGCCACTTGGAAGGCTGAGAAGAGCAGATCATTTCATCCCTGGAAGTCATGGTTGCAATGAACTAGGATTATGCCACTGCAACCCAGCATGGGCAACAATGTGAGGCCTCCTTATGTGAAATAAAAATGCAGAAACAGGTTTACCCAGATCTCCTGAATCAGAAGCTGCATTTTAACAAGATACTCAATTCATTGTTGTACACCTTTAAACTTGTTGAGGTTCTTCTCACTCCCTATGAGTTTTCCATCTGACCAATGCTACAATTATTCTGTATGATGTAAATATAGCACTAAAAAATGTACCTGCCTCTGTAAGTACTCACATTCTGTACTGTATTACTCACAAAAGTAAAGTCTCCACCTGGATGAGTGGGTTTTATTCCATACTTATGACTCGAACAATACACTCAGAGAATATTTCTGATTAACTATTGACTTATTGGATAATTCCAGTTGTCATATCAGCTGAAACCTGTTCTCATTACTCTCTACTTTAACCTAGAGCCCATGGCCACTTGATAAATATGTGTGATTTTCAGGGGCTATTGACATTCAGAGATGTGGCCATAGAATTCTCTCCAGAAGAGTGGGAATGCTTAGACCTTGCTCAGTGAATTTTGTACAAGAAGGTGATGTTAGAGAACCACAGGATTTGGTTGTTACTGGGTGAGGACAATCTTAAGAAACAATTTGTCTTCCATACCAAGATTTTATATCCTTTTGTAGCATGTTTTCTGTGAGTTTCTGCTTTGCACAAATGAGTTTCAGATTCCTGCTTTCAATGAAAACTTTTTTGGCCAGGCTTGGTGACTCAGCCTACAATCCCAGTACTTTGGGAGACCAAGGCAAGTGGATTGCCTGAGCAGGTGGGTTTGAAACCCACCTGGACAACTTGGTGAGACCGCATCTCTACAATAAATCAAAAAATTAGCTGGATGTCGTATTGCATGCCTGCAGTTCTGGCTACTTGGAGAGCTGAAGTGGAAGGATCACTGAAGCACAGCTGATTGTGGCTGCAGTGGTCAGGAGCATGCCACCACACCCCAGTCTGGGCAACAGAGTGAGACTGTAACTCAAAAAAATAAAAGAAAACTTTGTGATTTGTTGGCATAGAAAGGAAAGAATTAACAATGTTACATTTTGACATGAACCTCTCTATGTTGAACTGATCTGTGCCATTCACACTATATTAGTGGTAAGTCCAGAAATTTGGGGGCATAGAATATTATTGCCTGGCATCCCCTTTGTGTACCCTCTGTTTTTTTTTTTTGAGTTGGTGTCTCACTCTGTTGCTCAGACTAGAGTGCAGTGGCCGCTCCCGGCCACCACAGGCTCAACCTGCTGGGCTCCGGCGATCCTTCTGCCTCAGCCTTCCGAGTAGCAGGAATTACAGGCATGCGCTACCACGTGCGGCTGATTTTTTTGATTTATTGTAGAGATGAGGTCTCGCTGCCCAGGCGGGTCTCGAACCCACGGGCTCGGGCAATCCACTCACCTCAGCCTCCCAAAGGCGCGGGATTGCAGGCTGAGCCACCGAGCTACTTAGAAGGCTGAGGCGGAAGGACCGCCAGAGCCCAGCAGGTCGAGGAGTGAGACTCCAACTCAAAAATAAATAAATTAATAAATTCTGCTCTCTAAAAAACATACAAAAAACAAAAAAATATCGTTGCCCACACCTTAAATGCCAATACCTGCCATCTATTTTTTAATTACTAGTACTGAGCTAAGGACCTACAATAGTAAAATTCTCCTGAAATGTTCTAAAGTTTCTGTTGAAAAAACAATATTTGGAATTAATTTTCTAGTATCTTGTGTAGTGTATTCTAACCTGAACACAGTACTAAGATTGTAATAGGAGAATCCCAGCAAGTGTCATGTTATTTTCTATTAAAACAGATCTTTCTGTCTCTAAGCCAGACTTGATCATCTGTCTGGAGCAAAGTAAGGAGCCCTGGAGACACAGCACATTAGCCAGACCCCCAGGTAGGTAGGAGTTAATTAAACAGATGACACAGGTCAAGGTGGAATCAGAGCTTGAAATGAGTTTTGCAATGTGGTCTGCTCCTCTGGAAATAGTTCCTGAGGAGCCTGGGATTTTTTCTCTTGTGCTAACCTAGGAGGTTTAAAATGTGATTCCATAGAAATTTATACTCCAAGCCAGGCTCCAGGCTTATGCAGTAATCCCAGCACTTTTGGAGGCAGAGACATGAGCATTGCTGAGCCCAGAATTTTGAAACAGCCTAGGCAATTGGCCAGAACTCCTCTGTACTATAAATTAGCCAAGCATGGTGATGCATCCTTGTAGTTTTAGCTACTTAGAAGACTGAGGTGGATGGATCACCTGAGCTTAACAGGTTGAGGCAGTGTTGACTGTGTGTGTGCCTTTGTACTCCAGCCTGGTTGACAGAGAGACTCTGACTCAAAATAAATAAATTCATAGTCCATAATTTGACCAGAACACAGTCTCTCTCTCTAGATAGAGAAAAACCTGATGTTATTTTACTTCAATATTTTTTAAGTATAAGCTGAGATTGGTAATTTAAGCTGTATATGCCCAAATTTTTAAAATATACTATATCACTTAGAACATTGAAAAGCATATATTAAACTCCACATGTTACCGTGTTTCTGAATAACTGGTTTTAAAATTCTTATATTTAGTATGGTTACTGAAAAACTGGAGTTGAAATAAGTGGATGCATTTTGTTTAAGGGTATATGTTGGACCCCAAAGTCCTAAACCTGAGAGACCACCAAAGAGCCAGCTCCGATGCAAGCACACGAGGGTCTTTATTCAGGCTCCAGTCTGGGCTCACAAACTGAAACCAACACAGTGGCTCGAGAATGAGAGCATGAGGTGGAAAATGAAGTCCACGGACCTTGCATAATTAGTTCTCAATTAGGTCCGTGGTGATGTCAGGGGACAGGAGTGCTCGAGATTGGTTGGTTCGCTTTTGATTTGTGCAGGCACGGGCTCGGCTGCCGGTGATTGACTACTAATGGCCAAACGGGCAGAGGGGAGGTAGTTAAACCTCCTGGAATGTCAGATAAGCTACAGTTTACAGTCAGCTTCGGCATACAAGCAGGCTTGAAACAACACAGAGCCACCAGAAGAGTGGCTGGCGCCTCAGAGCCCACCATACCTCAAGCAAAGGAATGTTGAGGAGGGGCTTATTGCTTAACATTCACACACTGCCAGCAGCGGTTGCAGAAGCAAAAGAAGCCGGTTATTTCATTTCACATGGTTATTATGGGTCAAACAAAAGCTTAACAAAGTTCTAAGTATAATCACTGCAAACATTTGGTTACTTTACAGTCACAGTAACTACCAGGCACCCTATATACGCCTAGTCTTTACGGGGTTTGAGGTAGGGATTTATAAAATACAGTGAACGTGAGGTAGGAATTCATACAGTAAATGTTTTTTTGTTTTCTTTCATAGCAAGTATAGTTCTTTTGAGTCTTTTGAGTCTCTCAGTGTACACCCAGGTAGGAGGGGCATTGACTGATGCACAGACAAGCCGGAATCAAGTGTCAACTCAGGCCATTCTGTGACTTGGAATGTTCTCAAGCCCAGCCCAGCTAACTGTAATTCCCGGTGCCCCCTCTCAGTGAACTGGCAGGCCATCTGGAGGAAGCCAAAATGGCCATAACAGTGGTTGGGTGTAAGGGGGTTCCTGCCCAATTACTTTTGTCTCTCTTCTTGCAATATCTGTTTCTATAAACAGCTTGTTTAAGCCCCCACTGAAAGCTACCTACAGAAACCTGGAGGAAACTTAGCTTGTTCTTAGTCTTTTTGCCTCAGCATAACCATTAGAAAGCGTTCAGACATTCTATAAAATAAGCAGCCTATCCCTTTCCCCCTTGCAAATCTCCATCAGATTCAAGATCAGGACAGACCAACCTTTCAATTCATGGTTTAGCATAGTAATCTCTAGTAAACTTTTAGGTTCCTTGTCAAGGCCAAAGATCACCCTTTGACTGGTCAAAGTCATAAAAGTAATAATAAACCACCTTTGGTCAAGAAGTTTGTGAATTGCAAATGTCTAACAAGTCTCTTGCAGGAACCCCCCCCCCAAGGGTTAACCTAATCAGTCCTTTGTGACCTAAATGATATGAATAAACCCCACCATGGCAGCAATCATGTGACTAACCCACCCATCTGCCTGCTGTCCGTCATCTGGAACTTGCCTGCCCATTTGTGATGATGCAGAAGCAAAGCACCACCCAATCACCTTAGTGATCTTCCCCCATCAAGGGGAATGATTAAAAGGACTCAACCATGAGCAACCAGCAGTTATTGCCTTGTTAGACTGATGTGGCCATGTGCTCTTTGAGTTATGACTGTCCCCATGATTTCTGGCTTTTGTCCCCTCCCTCACCTTTGGGAGGTAAATCTTCTTTCTCCCTTTTCTTTATCTAACTTACTTTTAAATAGCTTTTCTTTTTTTAACTCTTTGTGTATTGCAATTCTTTGCAATTACTCAGATCTCCGGCTTGCGGGCACCGGCGGTGCTGCACCCCTCACTCCATCTAACCTCACCCTATTCGGACCCTAACACCCACTACCACCCAAGTGATACTGCACGTACAAAAGTGTAAACTGCATGTATGTGGAAATGTAAGCCTGACATAAGGCAAAGCTCACAAGCAGACAGGGCCTCGGGACTTAGGCATGAGTCTCCTGGGCCTGCTGGCATAAATGAACTTGTGTTCCCTCACATTCTGAGAATGCCAGTCATCTCTTGACTGGGGAAGTCAGTTCGGCCACAACATCAGGAGACACTAAACTTGTCCAGTGTGCCAGAGATGCTTCTTGTGGGTTCTTATACCATCTCACTGGGGTGGGTTTACCTAGTCCATTGGGATGGTTTTCCTCCTTTCACAAGTGGAACTTAATCCAGAATGAAAGTAGAGACCCCCCCAAAACTAAGAATAAACTTAGTTCACATTTTGCCTCAGCATATTTATTGTTCCTTGGACTGACATGCTTTGAATCGAGCACAGGATAGACAGATAAATTTCCAACAGACATGTTTTAGGAGGCATTCAGACATTTTAAGATTAAATTTTACTGCTGGCTAAGAGGCAGTCTACCCCATTCCCCTCATCAAATCTCCATCAGAGGCAAAACCAGGACAACCCAAAAGACCAACCTTTCCATTCATGGTTTAGCATAATAATCTCTAGGAAACTTTCAGGTTACTTGTCAAGGGGGGTCAAAGATCACCCTTTGGCTGGCTGAACCCATAGAAATTATAATAAGACTACTTTTTGGTGAAGGAGTTTGTGGATTGCAAACATCTGACAAGTCTCTTACAGGAAAAATCCTTCCGCTCGACTCCTCCCAACTAGCCCACCACCTGAGGGCAAGAGATGCCAATGTCTGGCAACCTTCAAAGTCTCAGACTGATAGCTGGGTTGGTAACAATAGCCCGGCATGGTAGCAAGCACCTGTACTTTCAGCTACTTGGAAGGCTGAGGCAGAAGTATCGCTGGAGCACAAAGTTCAATGCTGGGATGGCCATGAGCATGCGTGCCACTGCACTCCAGCCTGGGTGAAGGAGTGAGACTCCAACTCCAAAGAAAAAAATCTTAGACTCCGGTGCCTACAATCAACATCAAAGACCAGCAGCCCTGGACATTCCTCCAGGCCTAAACTCGCTTACCCCCAAAGCCCTTAAATATACTCAGTTCTTGGCCCTCTGACACCACACTTGTCTTTGTCAGCCCTCATCACAATCTGTGAATGGTAAATAATAATCTTCACTTCCTACTTTCTTGCTTGCTGCCATCCTGCATTATTCCTATGGCACGAGCACCAGTCCAGCTTGCCTCAGTTTATCCTTTCATAGAGGACAGGAATTGAAAGGATAGACCAAGAGCGGAAAATGCGTTTTTTAATCTTGTTCCTAAACCCTAATACAGTGACAAGAAAGTAGAAGCTATGTTTTGGAGAAATGCATACTTTAGGTAAAAATTAACCTTGCCGACTTTGTCTTTTCAGAAACACAGACTTCCTCGTGCCAGGTATCAGAGGTGTCTCATAGCTTTTGTCAGTGAGGCCTGGCAGAAGTGGCCATCAATCTTGCCTAGAGTAAAGAAAATTTACAAGGCCTAAGACATCATGCATTGGTCAAGGATTGTAGAAGTCACAAAATGTGTAATTACAAAAGTTATGCAGATCACAGGACTTGTGACCCTCAAAGGGGGAGCAGCTGGGGATTTGATGTCCCAGTCATTTGGGCACTATCTACAGGGAAGACAAGGATACCCTGAAACTACCCACTAAGAATGCATAGGCAATAAGGGGAAGTGCACCCTCCATTAGCTCTGAGGAATGTTGTTCAGGAAGGTACAGGAGCACCGGAATCCTTGTCACACCCTTCTCTAGGGGCTATGATAATATGGACAGACATGAATAGATTTCTGTGTCACAGGGTCTCCAAGACATTTGCAGGTGGTCAATAAGGAAGTCACAGCAGTCACGTATACCTGATTGCATCATCTCCAAGGGAAAGGATTTAAGCTGGGGCTTGGGGGACTATAGGGCCACAGTCATCTAGAGTGTAAGCCTGCTTTCTGTCTGTGGGAAGTGAATGTTTCTTAAATAAATCCTTTCTTCTTTCACCTCTTTGTGTGTTGCAATTCATTGCATTGTCAGCACACATTGAGAATGCACAGAAACCACTCACCTAATCAAATTAAATATATTTTCTATAAATCACTGTCTTGGAGGAAGACAAAACTTAGGCTAAACCAATAGCGAATGTAACAGTGAAATGTCAAAATTAAGACAGGGTACCTAGCCCAGGTAAGACATCGATAGATAAACTTCCCATAGGAAGGTTTTAGGAAACATTCAGACATTTTTTAGATTACACTTTTTTCTTTTGAGTTGGAGTCTCACTCTGTCACCCAGACTGGAGTGCAGTGGCCACTCCCAGTCACCGCAGCCTCGACCTGCTCGGCGATCCTTCCGCCTTAGCCTTCCAAGTAGCCGGAATTACAGGCGTGTGCTACCACGCCCGGCTAATTTTTTGATGTATTGTAGAGATGAGGTCTCGCTGCCCAGGCGGGTCTCGAACCCACGGGCTCAGGAAATCCACTCACCTCAGCCTCCCAAAGGCACGGGATTACAGGCTGAGCCACCGAGCCCGGCTTAGATTGCACCTTATAGAGGGTGAAGCTGGCAGGCTTTCCCACCTTCTGACAAATCAAAAGAAGATAGCCCAACCTTTCAATTTAAGGTTAATGATCACTAAGAATCTTTCAGGTGCCCTATCAAAAGCAAGGGGGACTACCACCCCTTAACTAATCAAAGGCATATAAATAATAACACGACCACATTTTTAGCTCAAGAACTTGTGATAGGAAAAGTCTTGCAGGTGAAAAAGACAATGTGGTCAGGACGCCCTGAGAGGCGTCAATTTCTAGAGTGACAGTGAGCTCTGCCCCACTCTCTTCGGCATTATCAATTGTTGGGAAAGTACAATTAGTCTCCTAGCTGAGAGCAAAAAGCCCAGCCTTTCTTTTTGGAGAGAGAGATATTTGCTCGTGCCAGAACTTTCTTGTATAAAACTTTTACACACCCTTTCTTTTCTCTTCATTCTTTAGAAATTATTTCAGGGTAAAGCCGGGCTCGGTAGTTCAGCCTGTAATCCCGCACCTTTGGGAGGCTGAGGTGAGTGGATTGCCTGAGCCCGCAGGTTCGAGACCCGCCTGGGCAACTTGGCGAGACCTCATTTCTACAATAAATCAAAAATCAGCCGGGCATGGTAGCGTGTGCCTGTAGTTCTGGCTACTTGGAAGACTGAGGCGGAAGGATCGCCGGAGCCCAGCAGGTCGAGGCTGTGGTGGCTGGGAGCGGCCATTGCCCTCCAGTCTGGGTGACAGAGTGAGACTCCAACTCAAAATAATTTTGAAGCATTGAAAAGTAGGACCAACAATGCAGCTGTCCAGATAAACTCTGGGAAAGGAGGAGTACATTCAGTAACTCAGTTTTGTTCAATTTTTAAAAAAGGTCAGGCTCGGTGATTCAGCCTGTAATTTCAGCACTTTGGGAGGCCAAGGCTATTGGATTGACTGAGTCTGTGGGTTTGAGACCAGTCCAGGCAACTTTGTGAGATGTCGTCTCTACAATAAATAAAAAATTAACTGAGCATGGAAGCGCTTGGCTGTAGTTCCAGCTACTTGAAAGGCTGAGGTGAAAGGATCATCTGAGCCCAGCAGGTGGACACTGGGGTGGCCATGAGTGTGCCAATGCACTCCAGCCTGGGTGACTGACTGAAACTCCAACTCAAAAAAAGAAAATTGGCACAGTGGTTCAACCAGTCATCCCAGCACTTTGGGAAGTGGAGGCAAGAGGACTTCCTGAGCCCAGGAGTTTGAGATCAGCCTGGGCAACTTGGCCAGACCTCTTCTTAGAAAGCTAATGTGGAAGCCTTGCCTGAATCCAGCAGATCGAAGCTGCAGTGACCACACGTGTGTCACTGCTCTCCAGTCTGGAGAACAGAGTGAGACCCCTACAAAAGAAAGAAAGGGAGGGAGGGAGGGAGAATGAAGGAAAGAAAGAAAGAAAGAAAGAAAGAAAGAAAGAAAAAGAAAAGAAAAAAAACAAAAGAAAAACAAACAAGGAGCCCATGAACCAAAGATGAAGAGGCTTTATGAATTTTCAGGACTCCTCTTGTTGTAGCTGAGTCACGAGAAAGGAGTCACCACCACACAGAGGTTGAATTTTGAGTCCTTTATTAGCCGGCATTCAATAGGAGGCAAATGCCAGAAAGAACTCTTGACCCCAAACAGAGTAGGCAGGGGGTTTATAAAGGCAAAACCCACAGTTTTATCAGAGTCAGGGGGAGCGCAAGCAGGAAATCTTCTGTGTGCCTGAGACTCTCTTTGATTGGTGGATTCTTCCACCATTTCCCTGAAGTGGGTTTACCTTGTCCTTTGGGATAGTTTTTTTTTTCCTTCACAAGTGCATGATCATCAAGAGGACTGAAGTCATTTCTCCCTTTTTCCCTCAAGAACAGTGATGTGTCTAAATGTACACAGAAACCAGTTGCCAAACTAAAGTTGGCTTCTTGAAAGTTACTAATTAGGATAAAAATAAAACTTAGACTTTACCACAAATGGAGTAGGCAACTGTCAAAATCTGACACAACTCCATTTTAGGTGGAGGGGGGATCTCTGGCCTCTTTACATGCTTGCATATAGCTAAAATAATTTTGAAATGCTGAAAAAGATCAGTCTCAGGGGCTCAACCTATAATCCTGCACTTTGGGAGGCCCAGGCAAGTGGATTGCCAGAGCCCGCAGGTTCAAGACCAGCCCTGGCAACTTGGTGAGACCATGTCTCTACAATAAGTCAAAACTAAGTGGTAATTAGGGCATTTAATGAATTTGCATTTAAAGTAATTGCTGAAAGGGAAAGAGTTACTGAAAGGACAGACCAAGCAGGAAGTCACTTTTTACCTTGTTCTTAAACTAACACAATGATGGGTAAGTGGAGGCTATGTCCTGGAGAGATGCATCACTTTTTAAATCCTGTTCCTAAACCTTAACACAATGATGAGAAGGTAAAGGCTGTGTCCTGGAGAAATACATACTCTAGGTAAAGATTAACTTTGCTGGCTTTGTCTTCTCAGAAACACAGACTCCTTAAGCATGACCAGTTCTGGCCTATGGTGATTTGTCTTTTTAGAAACTGAGACTTCTCAAGCATGACCAGTATCAATCCATTGTATACTCAGTGCATGGTGACCAGGACGCCCCTGAGGCTTTTCTGTCCAGGTTTCCTAGTGCCAGGCATCAGAGATATCTAATAGCTTTTATCAGTAAGGCCTGGCAGAAGCAGCAATCAAGCTTCCCTAAAGGGAATTTACAAGGCCTAAGGCAAGAATTGTACAAGTCATAAAACTTGTGATTACAAAAGTTATGCAGATTGCAAGACTTGTGACAAGACAGAAGGGGAGCAGGTGAGTATTTGATCTTCCAATTGATTGGGCACTGTCTACAGGAAAGTCAAGAATCCCCCAAAGCTATGCACTGGAAATGCATAGAAGATAGGGGAAGTGCATCCTCCATTACCTCTAGGGATTGTTGTTCAGGAATATAGAGGAGCACTGGGATTCTTATCACTCCCTTTTCTAGGGGCTGTGACAATGTGGGCAGACATTAGTGGGTCTCTGTGTCACAGGGTCTCCAATACATTTGCAGGGGGTCAATAGGGAAGTCACTGCAGACAGATCTACCTGACCCCAACACCTCCAAGTGAAAGGATTTAAGCCGGAGCTCAAGGGGCTATGAGGTTACACTCATCTAGAGTGTAGGCCTACTTCCTCTCTGTGGGAAGTGAATCTCTCTTAATTAAATCTTTTCTTCTTTCACCTCTTTGTGTGCTGCAATTTTTTGCATTATTCGGATCTCTGGTTGCCAGTGAGCACCTCTGGCTCATTGACTCTGGCAATGCTGTATCCCTCTACCCCCATCCACCCTCACCCTATCTGTACCCTAATTCTTACTATTGCCATTTTTTGTTGTTTTCTGTGTTTTCCTGTATGTTGCCCTTCCTTTTTCTCACTGCTTTTCTTTGTGTTTTCTTTTATTTTGGTAGTGGTGTAGTAGGAAAAATAGAGAGATCGTGACACCGAGACTATTATAGGAAGTGGCCCTTTATTACCCTGGCTAGCACAGCACAGCAGACCCGAGAATGTCATGCATCCAAGCCAAGCTTGAGTGTAGCAGGAAAAATAGAGAGATCATGACACCGAGACTATTATAGGAAGTGGCCCTTTATTACGCTGGCTAGCACTAGCACAGCGGGCCGAGAATTTCATGCATCCAAATCAAGCTCGAGCACCCCAGAACAGGAGACATGGGGTCTTATACCCTCATTTAGGTAAGGGAGGGGGGTCGTGTTGAGTGATTACATACTTCCTTTGAAATCTTACAAGGTTGTACTCAGCAAAATCAGATTTTTCAAAGAACAAATGGTTTCCAGGAACTGTAGGCTTGTAAACTGTCAACTTCAGATAAGCCTGTGAATTAGCCACTCTTTATGCATATCCCTTAAATGGCTAGTCTTTGGGCTATTTGGCCTTTCCCAAACAAAGCCTGCCTGGCACCTGGGCAGGCCTTTAAAGTTGCAACTTGCCTTTCAAAAGGAAATACCTTTAACTGCTATCAACCTTTCCTTCTTGCCGCTGGGCTAGTGGCAGCCCAGGTGAGGCCAACTGCTGATCCCGAATCAGCCACATGTGTTTCTGTGTTTATTCACTCAATCACACAAGAAATATGTTTGAGCATATGCTGCCTCCTGCCACACGAGCACCCCAAAGCAGGAGATGTGGAGTTTTATACCCTCGTTTGGGTAAGGGAGGGGGGTCGTGTTGAGTGATTGCATATTTCCTTTGAAATCTTACAAGGTTGTACTTAGCAAAATCAGATTTCTCAAAGAACAAATGGTTTCCAGGAACTGTAGGCTTGTAAACTGTCAACTTCAGATAAGCCTGTGAATTAGCCACTCTTTATGCATATCCCTTAAATGGCTAGTCTTTGGGCTATTTGGCCTTTCCCAAACAAAGCCTGCCTGGCACCTGGGCAGGCCTTTAAAGTTGCAACTTGCCTTTCAAAAGGAAATACCTTTAACTGCTATCAACCTTTCCTTCTTGCCGCTGGGCTAGTGGCAGCCCAGGTGAGGCCAACTGCAGATCCCAAATCAGTCACATGTGTTTCTGTGTTTATTCAATCACACAAGAAATATATTTGAGCATATGCTGCCTCCTGCCACAGTGGCATGCCTGATTAGTTTTTTATTACCTTTTGAGTCCTTTCTCTGGGTATTCTCTGATTCCTGTGACAAGTGGAGAGTGCATAATACATAGTAAAGTTACACCAATACATTTTTTGTTTTTTGAGTTGGAGTCTCACTCTGTCATCCAGACTGGAGTGCAGTGGCCACTCCCGGACACCGCAGCCTCGACCTGCTGGGCTCTGGTGATCCTTCCGCCTCAGCCTTCCAAGTGGCTGGAATTACAGGTGCGCGCTGCCATGCCCAGCTAATTTTTTGATTTATTGTAGAGATGAGGTCTTGCCAAGTTGCCCAGGTGGGTCTTGAACCCAAAGTGCTGGGATTACAGGCCGAGCCACCGAGCCCGGCGATCCTTCCGCCTCAGCCTTCCGAGTAGCTGGAACTGCAGGCACACACTACCACACCTGGATCATTTTGATTTATTGTAGAGATGAGGTCTTGCCAAGTTGCCCAGGTGGGTCTCGAACCCGTGGTCTCAGGCAAGCCTCCCAAAGGCGTGGGATTACAGGCTGAGCCACGTAGCCCGGCTATCAATACCTCTTATTATCATAAAAAGGTTGCCAGGTGCAGTGGCTCATGCCTGTAATTCCATCAACTTTAGGAGGCAGTGGTGAGAGGATTGCCTGACCTCAGGGGTTTGAGACCAACCGGGGTAACATCACAAGACCTAGTCTCCACAATAAATCAAAAACTTACCAGCATGTTAGTATGTGTCAGTAGTTCAGGCTATTTGGAAGGTTGAGGTGAAAGGATCTCCTGTGACCAGGAGGTCAATGCTGTGGAGGCTCTTAGCATGCCACTGCACTCCACCTGGGAGACAGAGCGGGACTCCAACTCAATAAATAAATAAATACATAATGTATATAAATAAATGCTTACTTAAATTTTTCTCATCAAATCTTTTTATAAGTAATGAAATTCATTGTTTTCTTAAATGTCACTAGTCTAATTACATGCTAATGATTCATATGTCTGTTTTTCATGGAAGCCCAACCAAAGTGGAAAATTGTAGTTATGTGAACAAATTCTGTTGAAGCAGTGCAACTATGTTTATCCATGGTTTTATGGGTTATGGTTTCTTATTATTTTTCTTTTAATTTATCTGCAATTTCATATTTTTTGTTCATTTAGCGTTCTTTTTTCACATCAGATAATTATTGTGCTAAGCGATATGAGCCAGGCACACACACAAAAATACTGTATGCAGGAAATCAAAAAACATTAGACTCATAGAAGGAGAAAGTATAATGGTGGTCACCAGGACTGGAGATGGGAAAACTGGGAGATTTTGTTCATTGGTTACAAAACTTCACTTATAAGTGTATACCATAGTGACTATAGTTAAAAAATAATGTCTTATGCTTTAAAAAATGTGCTAAAATTGAAGACATTAAGTATTATTATTACAAAAAATAAAAATGGCAACTACTTAGGGTGATTGATACGTTCATTAACTTGATTATAGTCATCGTTTCACCATGTATTGACATATCAAATTATTACTTTTATATAAGAAATAAGTGGTTATACAAATTTTATTTCTGTTAAATAACCCATATGTTAAACACACATACATAAATACATGTATCTGAAGGTATCTGAATTTCTTCTATCTAGAGTAATCTTTTGTGTTCTGGTAAAATTATGGAGTATAAATTTATTCATTTATTTAGAGGCGGAATCTCTCTGCTGCCCAGGTTGGAGTGCAGAGGCACACTCACAACCACCACAACCTCAATCTGCTAAGCTCAGTTGTCCCTTCTGTCTCAGCTTTCTAAATAGCTAGAACTGGCCAGGCTTGGTGGCTCAGCCTATAATTCCAGCACTTTGGGAGGGCAAGGCTAGTGGATTGCCTGAGCCCACAGGTTTGAGACCTGCCTGAGAAACTTGGTGAGACCTTGTCTCTTCAATAAATCAAAAGCTAGACGGGCGTGGTAGCACACACCTGTATTTCTGGCTTCTTGGAAGGCTGAGGCAGAAGGATCGCTGGAGCCCAGCAGGTCATGGGTGCAGTGGCCAGGAGCATGCCACTGCACTCCAGTCTGGGCAAAAGAGTAAGACTTAGCCGGGCTCGGTGGCTCAGCCTGTAATCCCGCACCTTTGGGAGGCTGAGGTGAGTGGATTGCCTGAGTCCGCGGGTTCGAGACCCGCCTGGGCAGCGAGACCTCATCTCTACAATAAATCAAAAAAATCAGCTGGGCATGGTAGTATATGACTGTAATTCCCGCTACTTGGAAGGCTGAGGCAGAAGGATCGCCGGAGCCCAGCAGGTCGAGGCTGCGGTGGCCGGGAGCGGCCACTGCACTCTAGTCTGGGTGACAGAGTGAGACTCCAACTCAAAAAAAAAAAAAAAAAAAGAGTAAGACTCCAACTCAAAAAAAAAAAACCCCAAAACCCAAAAAATAACTAGAACTACAGGCATGTGCCACCAAACTTGGCTAATTTTTCTTAATTACTGTAAAGATAAGTTCTGGCCAACTTGCCCAGATTCATTTTGAACTCCTGGGCTCAGGCAGGGATCTTCCCTCTCCCTCCCAAAGTGCTGGGATTGCTGCATGAGCCACCAGCCTGGCTTGAAGTATGAATTTCTGTAGAATCACATTTGAAAACTCCCTAGGTTAGGAAATCACAAAACAGAAAATATAAAACGTCTGTTCACAATATTCTTTGGGTTTCAGAGTCAAATAACAGAGTCCCCACTATTTCCAACATGATGCAAAAAGGAAACCTAAAAAATAATTTAACATAAAGTTTGTATGGACGAGATATTTTCATATGTCCCAAAGCAACAGAAGAGCAGTCTGACCATGCAGTCCCTTATAAACCATTAAGAGAATGGTGATTTTCCTTTTTTTTTTTGAGTTGGAGTCTCACTCTGTCGCCCAGACTGGAGTGCAGTGGCCGCTCACGGTCACTGCAGCCTCGACCTGCTGGGCTCCGGCGATCCTTCCGCCTCAGCCTTCCGAGTAGCCGGAATTACAGGCATGTGCTACCACGCCTGGCTGATTTATTGTAGAGATGAGGTCTCACTGCCCAGGTGGGTCTCGAACCCATCGACTCAGGCAATCCACTCACCTCAGCTTCCCAAAGACATGGGATTACAGGCTGAGCCACCGAGTCTGGCCAAGAATGGTGATTTTCACTGTAACCTTGGAAAAATGTTACCAAAGGAAAAAAGTTTCTGGAACAATACATGTCCTTTTGTGAAATCAAGAAAAAAATTCCCAGGCTCCTCATAACAATTTTCAAAGGAGTAGACCACCTTCACAAATTTCATTTGAAGCTCTGCTTCCACTTTGCGCTGTGTCATCTGCTTCATGCACTCCCACCTACCTGGGAGTCTGGCTAATAATTCACTGTGTCTCTTCACATTTCACAGCTTCTTAATTTGCTCCAGACAGGTGATCAGGTCCAGTGTAGAGACAGCAAGTCCTGTTTATTAGAAAAAGCAACATGACTCTTGCTGGGATTCTCCTATTACAATCCTAGTACTGTGCCTATGAAAGAGTACAATGTACAGGATTCTAGAAAATTAATCCCCAAATATGTTTTTTCAACAGAACCTTTAGAACACATCTGAAGGATTTTAAATTCATAGATCCTTAGCTGAATTGTAGCGAACCAAAAATAGATGACAGCTATTGGATTTTAAATTGTGGGCAAGAATATTTTATGTCCCCAAATTTCTGGACTTGCCATTAATATAATGTGAAGGACACAGATCATTTCTTTTTTTTTTTTTTTTTTTTGAGTTGGAGTCTCACTCTGTCACCCAGACTGGAGTGCAGTGGCCGCTCCCGGCCACCGCAGCCTCGACCTGCTGGGCTCCAGCGATCCTTCCGCCTCAGCCTTCCGAGTAGCTGAAACTACAGGTGCGCGCTACCACGCCTGGCTAATTTTTTTGATTTATTGTAGAGATGAGGTCTCGCCAAGTTGTCCAGGCGGGTCTCGAACCCACAGGCTCAAGGCAATCCACTCACCTCAGCCTCCCAAAGGCGTGGGATTACAGGCCGAGCCACGGAGCCCGACTAGGCATGTGCATTTTTGAGTGCCATATTTACATCACACAGAATAATTGTAATATTGGTAGGACAGAAAATTCATAGCGAGTTAGAAGATCCTCATCAAATTTAAATGTGTACAACAATGAATTAAATATCTTGTTAAAATGCAGCTTCTGACTCAGGAGATCTGGGGTAAACCTAAGTTTCTGCATTCTCTTTCACTTGGGGCGATCTTACTTTGTGCCCATTCTGGAGTACAGTGGCATAATCACAGCTCATTGTAGCCTCGACCTCCTGGACTAAAAGGATCTACTCAGCCCCCCAAATGGTTGGGGCAAATTGGTGTCAGGTGGCAAGACTCATAACACAACATCACGGCTGAAATGTTATTAACCAGAAAATTTGGAAAATGTAATCTGAATCTAATGAGAAACAAGCATGTTATGCAGAATTCCAGCTACAGGTATCTTCCATGTTTTGGACTCTGAAAAGTGCATGGATATCATCTTTTTTTAGCCTCCCAGAGAGCAAGTCTTTTCTAATCATTTATTATGACCTTCCAAAGTTATTCTGGGTAGTAACTGCCACCCTGCTTAAATGTGCATTTTATTATTCTTGTTCTACATGGAGTGGATGGAGTATCCAGATTGAACCTTAATAGTACATGTTTCCATCCTTCACTAGGATCTGAGGATCTACCCATCTCCAACAGGAATCATGAGTATCCATGCCTTTCCTTGTTTCAAAGTCACAAGAGAACATTTTTAATACCCCAGTTTATAAATTCATGGTGAGAAACGGGCATGGCACCTAAGAAGCCTGAATGAAGAAACAAAGAGAAGGCACTGGCACATAAGGAAAAAGAACTTTTTAGAACCCTTGAATATTACAAGAAGTACAAAGTCTAGTTAAACAGCCTCATTGGGCAGGACCATTGCACTTTTCTGGGAATCAGTCTTTTTTTTTTTTTTGAGTTGGAATCTCACTCTGTCACATGCTTCTGGCCTCTTCAGCCTCAACCTACTGGGCTCCAGCGATCCTTCCACCTCAGCCTTCCAAGTACCAGAACTACAGGCACACGCTACTGCACCTGGCTAATTTGTGATTTATTGTAGAGACAAGGTCTTGCCAAGTTGCCTGGGAGGGTCTCAAACCTGCGGTCTCAGGCAATCCATTGGCTATTTTTACCTCTTTCTCCTCCTTCACTGGCATTTCTTTTCAGGTGAGATTATCTGGACAAGTCACATCTACATGTTGAAATATGACTTTATTTTTTAAAAATTAAATTAAATGAGCCAGACTCGGTGGCTCAGCCTGTAATCCCGTGCCTTTGGGAGGCTGAGGTGAGTGGATTGCCTGAGCCTGCGGGTTCGAGACCTGCCTGGGCAACTTGGCGAGCCCTCATCTCTACAATAAATCAAAAATCAGCCAGGCGTGGTAGCACATGCCTGTAGTTGCAGCTATTTGGAAGACTGAGGTGGAAGGATCGCCTGAGTCCAACAGGTTGAGGCTGCGGTGGCCGCCCGGCCACTGCACTCCAGTCTGGGTGAATAGAGTGAGACTCCAATTTTAAAAAATTAAATTAAATGTATTTTATGAGTCTGAGTCTCACTCCATGAGGGAGATGAGGGCATAAGTGAACAAGGTCCTTTTGTCCCTGGCCTGTGTTCAAAGAAGCCTGGCCAGTACTCCTTTCTCTCTGCTTATCCTTAGGGAGTTGATTTGATAAAAGCAGTACCACGTGACCTCATGTCTGCCCTGTCTTGATGTTGCTTATTTTAACAATTACATTATTCAGTGTCAGTAAACACAGATGTTATGCTAAAAATACTTAGAACATTAAGACATTTCTTGTTAAGAGTGTAGTTTGGCTCTATATAAGGAGCATGCTGTGAAAATGAAATTGCTGTCACCTATTAAGGAGACCTCCCAATCCTGCTGTCTCTTGTCTTCTTTCTCAAGCCCTCCCCCCACCTCAGGCCCTGTTCACCAGAGGCTGGAACTCCGCAAGCGGTACCCGAACAGGACCTGAGTACTGGGGACAGCATTGGCTGGAGAGGAACCCTCACGACTGCACCGACCTGTGACCCGCGTTGCACCTTCATTGAGGGCAAAATAGTCGTCATTGGGAGTAAAAATGGGACATTTGCCGGGCTCGGTGGCTCAGCCTGAAATCCTGCGCTTTTGGGAGGCTGAGGCGAGTGGATTGCCTGAGCCCGCGGGTTCGAGACCCGCCTGGGCAGCGAGACCTCATCTCTACAATAAATCAAAAAAAACCAGCTGGGCGTGGTAGTGTGCGCCTGTAGTTCCAGCTACTTGGAAGGCTGAGGCGGCAGGATCGCCTGAGCCCAGCAGGTCGAGGCTGCGGTGGCCGGGAGTGGCCACTGCCCTCCAGTCTGGGCAACAGAGTGAGACTCCAACTCAAAAAAAAAAAATGGGACATTTACATTCTAAGGAACACACTCTGTGCAAATGTTGAGATCTATGCTGAAGGCTAGAGGCCCTAAGGTGACAGATAAGCAGTTGGAGAGATTTTTGCCATTTATAGAGTAAATGTGTCCTCGGTTTCCTGTAGCAGGGACAGTTAGCCTGTCTACACGGGAAAAGACGGGTAATCGCTTGAAGGATCATTATCAGGTGCACGGCCCTGAGGCCGTGCCAGTGGATGCTTTTTCCCTTTGGAACCTGGTGCGGGATTGTTTAGACCTCTTTCATGAATATCATAAGGTGGCATAGATTCTCCCTTCCCTGCAATGCTCTCCCTTGGCCCCTGCCTTAGGGTCCAGCAGGGACAGGAAGGATCTTTGCTCTGGAGAGTTTCAGCAGGAATTGGATGAGGCTGCTGCTTACTGTCATGATAATATTTTTGTGGCCACTCAGGTCTCTGTGACTGAGCCTCCTGTGCTCCCTAGCCCGCCCTCATAGGAGGTTGAGCCTTCAGCCCCTCCTTTATCCTGATACTTTTGTTCAACTTATGGATTTGCTTGTTGATTTAGCTAAAAAATGTTCAGTGTCAAAAGAGGAAGTGCCTTTGTGTTGCACTTTAAATTCAAAAGAGGGGTTCCTTTGAACACCAAAAAGGACCCTCCCTGGGTTACGGAGGTTCCTTAGTCGGCACCGACCAGAGCTCTACTTGTGGACTCAGGTTCAGGGTGTTCTCCATTTTTGAGGCCAGTTCATGCTAGAACTCCAGATGCGAGGAAATGTCTGGTTCACCTTTCTCCCCTACAAAAGCCTGTACAGTCTGCCTTGATGCAAGGGGATTATTTGGAAGGTTTTCATGCCTATTCAGTCAATACCACAGGCCTGAATATTCCCTGCTAATAGAAGGAAAGACCTTCTGAGGTTTATTGGATACTGGAGCTGTTGTCTCTGTCATTAGTCAGGCCCACTGGACAACTTCTTGGCTCCTTCAGGAGGCTATGACATCTTTGCAAGGCATCAGACAGTCCAAATCTCCCCTACAGAATAGCAAATTACTTAAATGGAAAGATGATGAAGGTCATGAGGGAGTTTTTCAGCCTTATGTACTTCCCTTTGACCACTCAGTCTCTGGGGACGAGATGCCCTTTGAGCTATGGGGGTATTACTTTACAGCCCCAGTCCTTTGGTCACTTCCTAGATGTTCAATCAGGGATTTTTACCAAACCAAGGATTGGGAGGGCTTAGTCAAGGAATGCAGTATCCCTTAACCCTATCCATAAAAAAAAGGGAGGTTTGGTTTAGGTCACCCTGAGACTTTCCATTAATGGCCACTGCTTCTCCTGAGCCCTATCAGGAGACTGCTGATCCTATTACTTGGTTATCTGATGATCCTCTATGGGAGGAGCAGTGGTCACTCTCTGAAGAAAAGCTTGCAGCAGCAACAGCGCTTGTTCAGGAGTAGCTTCAGGCCAGTCACATCGAACATTCCAACAGTCCTTGGAATACTCCTATTTTGTGATTAAGAAAAAATCAGGAAGTGGCATATACTACAAGATTTGAGGGCAGTAAATTGCTCCATGGAAATGATGGGGCCCCTGCAGCCTGACTTATCTTCTCTAGTGGCTATCCCTGCAAACTATCATCTTTTTATTGTAGATTTAAATGACTGTTTTTTCACTATCCCATTTTCCCCCCTGAGATCTTAAATGTTTTGCTTTTTCTTTGCCTGCTATTAATTTTCACCAACCAGCTCAGATATTTCTTTTTTTTTTTTTTAAGTTGGAATCTCACTCTGTCACCCAGACTGGAGTGCAGTGGCCGCTCCTGGCCACTGCAGCCTCGACCTGCTGGGCTCCGGCGATCCTTCCGCCTCAGCCTTCTGAGTAGCCGGAATTACAGGCACGTGCTACCATGCCTGGCTGATTTTTTTTTTTTATTATTATTGTAGAGATGAGGTCTTGCTGCCCAGGCGGGTCTCGAACCTGCGGGCTCAGGCAATCCACTCACCTCAGCCTCCCAAAGGCGCGGGATTACAGGCTGAGCCAACGAGCCCGGCGCAGCTCAGATATTTCAATGGAAGGTTCTACCCCAGGGCATGGTCATGAGTCCCACATTATGCCAGACTTTTGTATTCAAGGCCTTCTAGCCTGTCCAATCATGTTTTCCTGAAGCTTATATCATTCATTATATGGATGACATTCTTGTTGCTCATCCTGATCCAGAGCAACTTCAGGTTGTGTTTTTAAATTTATAATCTGCCCTTCAGCAATCTGGACTTATTATTGCCCCGAGAAAGTCCAAAATGTAGCCCCATATGAGTATCTTGGTAGACTAATAGAGGGACGTAACATGCACATGCAGAAGCTGCAAATCCAGTTGGATTCTTTTTTTTTTTTTTTCAGCTTCCAAGGAGCTGGAATTACAGGAGTGCGCTACCATGCTCGGCTGATTTTTTTAAAAATTTATTATAGAGATGAGTTCTCACCAAGTTGCCCAGGCGGGTCTTGAACCCGCGGGCTCAGGCAATCCACTCACCTCAGCCTCACGAAGCACGGGATTACAGGCTGAGCCACAGAGCCCAGCTCCAGTTGAATTTTTTATTAACCTTTAATGATTATCAAAATTTGCTAGGAGACATCAACTGGTTACGTCCCTCCTTGGGTATTTCTACTGCTCAACTGATGTCACTTTTTGATATACTGAAAGGAGAGTCTGACCCTCGATCCCCACGACATAACACCCCAGAAGCTCGGGTCTTGTTGCAATTGGTCCAGGAGGCTATTGCTCAACAACAGACTTTTTTGCATTTCTTTCACTGATCCTTGGTCGTTTCTCATATTGCCCACACCCTACTTGCCAACGGGTGTATTTTGGCCACAGGGACCGGTGAAATGGCTACTTACCATCCTCACAATGATGCACTGTGACCCCATATTATGAATCTGTCGCCTTCCTCATTACCAAGGGCCAGTGGCGAGCCAGGTAGGTTTTTGGCCATGAGCCTGTTTGTTTTTTTTTTCAATCAATATTTTTTATTATGATTTTGTGGGGTACAGTTAAGGGTTGGGTGTAGAATTACATTTCATTCATGCACCCTGTTGATAAGAGGTGTTTCCCCATCCCCAGACAGATATTTGTGACTGTTAATCCCATCCCCCTCCCCCCCATAGTTTCCCAGTACCGTCAGTCATTTTCTTATAGTATTGCATTGGATGTTCAAGGTCCATTATATGAGTGAGAACATGTGATACTCGGATCTTTGTTTCTGTGAGAGGTCACTCAGTATTATAGACTCTAGTTCCATTCAGGTTGCTGCGAAATTCATGATTTTGTTCCTTTTTATGGCTGCGTAGTATTCCATCGTGTATATGTACCACATTTTTTTATCCAGTCTTCTTTTGATGGGCAGCATGGTTGTTTCCAGGTTCTTGCTATTGTGAACAATGCTGCAATAAACATACATGTGCAGGTATCTTTTTTATAGAGTGATTTGAGGTCTTTAGGGTATATTCCCAGTAGGGAGATTGCGGGGTCATATGGAAGGTCAATTTTTTAGAGCTTTTAGGAATCACCACACTGCTTTCCACAGAGGTTGCACTAGTTTACACTCCCACCAACAGTGTAGAAGTGTTCTCTTTTAACCACACCCTCTCCAGCAGCTGTTATTTTTTGAGTTGTTGATAATTGCCATTCTGACTGGAGTTAGGTGGTATCTCAGTGTGGTTTTGATTTGCATCTCCCTGATGATTAGTGAGGTTGAGCATTTCTTCATGTGTTTGTTGGCTGCTCGGATGTCTTCTTTTGTGAAGTGTCTGTTCATATCTTTTGCCCATTTTATAATGGGGTTGTTTTTTTTTTTCTTTTCAGTACGTTTGAGTTCCTTGTAGATCCAGGATGTTAAGCCTTTGTCAGACCTGGAGTTGGTAAACAGTTTTTCCCAGTCTGTAGGCTGTCTCCCTGCTCTCTTGATGGTTTCTTTGGCTTTGCAGAAGCTTGTCAGTTTAATAAGGTCCCACTTGTCTATCTTCTCTCTTATGACCTGTGGGTTTCGGGTTTTGTTCAGGAATTGGATGCCAGTTCCGATTTCCATGAGGGTATGTCCTTCCTTTTCTCAGGTTCTTATGGTTTGAGATTTTACATTTAGGTCTCTGATCCATTTGGAGTTAACCTTTGTGCATGGGGATAGATAGAGGTTCTGTTTCGATCTTCTGCATGTGGTCAGCCAGTTTTCCCAGCACCATTTACTGAATAGGTTCTCCTCTCCCCAGTGGTAGGTGGTGGGGGCACTGTCGAAGATGATTTGGTTGAGAAATTGAGGTTTTGCTTCTGGAATCTCAATTCTATTCCGTTGATCTATGTGCCTGTTCCTGTACCAATACCAAGCTGTTTTGATGATTGTAGCTTTATAGTAAAGTTTGAAGTCTGGTAATGTGATACCACCTGCCTTGTTTTTTTTGCTGAGAATTGTTCTAGCTATTCTTGGATGTTTGTGTTTCCATATGAATTCCTGTGTTGTTTGTTCCAGGTCTGAGAAGAATGTTGCTGGTAATTTGATGGGTATTGCATTGAATTTGTAGATTGCCTTAGGTAAGATGGACATCTTCACAATGTTGATTCTTCCAATCCATGAGCATGGGATATTTTTCCACTTGTTTGTGTCATCTTTGATTTCTTTAAGCAGTGTTTTGTAATTTTCATTGTAAAGGTCTTTCACATCTCTGGTTAGGAAGATGCCAAGGTATTTCATTTTTTTTTTGGTGGCTATTGTGAATGGAATTGTGGTCTTTATTTGGGTTTCTGTTTGTTTATTATTGGTGTAGAGAAAGGCAAAGGCCTTAGTTCATTGATGCCATTATTCTGTAGCCACCTGGATTGAACTCCCCATACTAGAGAAGGGATCATGGATTGGGCTCCTCCAGACCCATTGGCTAAGACAGAATTGCAGTGCATGGAAATCTCTAGAGGGCGGGTAGAAACTGTTTTCTGCAGGAAGACCTCAGCTTGGAATTTGGAAACTTATGGCCGCCCTAGGACCTATCCTTATTTCCTATCAATCCAAGCTAAATATCCCCACCTATAATGGTTCCCATGAAGTGCTTGCCTGTGTGCCTCCCCCATATGTTTTGTTGGCAGGACCTTGGGAACTCATCATGGAATCTTATTTTTTCCTAAAATATCCTAATTGCATCCTAAATAATTGTGTCTCTCCCCAAAATGGAGGGCAGCAAGTTGTGGTTTTGCATTAACCCTCTTTTGCTATGATGCCAGTAAATATTTCTGGACCATGGTATCAGGACTCTCACTGGCATGTTCTCACTGGCATCAGGACCCTGCTTGATCTCCCCCGAAGATTCATTGAACTTTTAGTCACTGGTATTACTGCATTGGTCATGTTAACTGCGACAGCTACTGCTTTTGCAGTGGCACTGACCCAAGAAATTCATGTGGACCATTTGGCAAAAAATATCTCCACTGCTCTATCCCACCAAAAAGCCATTGATGTCAAAATAGAAGCATGACTCAACGCGTTGGAAGAAGCTGTCTTAGTTATCGGGGATGAGATCACTGTATTAAAGACTCGAGTCATGTTAAGGTGTCATGCAGTTTCAGTGGATATGTATGACTTCCAAACCTTATGACCCTGAATGAAATTGGGATCTGGTTAGGAATCATTGGCTCCGAATTTGGTCTGCTAATAACATTTCCCTGGATATTGCACAACTATAGCAGGAATTTAGGAATAATAGGAATTTCCACTTCCGGATCATCCTTATTACCTGCTAGCATTTTAGCTACAAATATCTTAGATAAGCTTAAGCAATTGATACCATCCCATAGCATTCATTAAGAGCTTTAGGAGTGTTGATTTTAATTTTGCTGTTGTTTTCCAGTCTGCATCCAGGCAGGAGGATGAGTCATCAGAGAGCTTCAAGTAGAGATTCATAAACTGCGCTTAAAAGAAATAAAAAAGGAGATGACGGAGACGAGGGCATAAGCTGACAAGGTCCTTGTTCAAGGAAGCCTGGCCAGTACTCCATTCTTCTCTGCTTACCCTTAGGGTGTTGGCTTGATAAAAACAGAACAGTGTGATCTCATACCTGCCCAGTCCAGACGTTGCCTCTTTTTAATAATAGCATTATTCAGAATCAGTAAAACACGGATGTTATTCTAGAAATATTTAGAGCATTAAGACATTTCCTGTTTTGAGTATGGTTTGGCCATATATAAGGTATATGTTGTGAAAATAAAATTGCTCTCACCTACCTAGGAGGGAGACCTCCCAATCCCTTTGTCTCTTGTTATCTTTCTCATTCCCTCCCCCCAACTCAGGCCCTGCTTACCAGAGGCTGGAACTAGCCGGGCTCGGTGGCTCAGCCTGTAATCCCGCGCCTTTGGGAGGCTGAGGTGAGTGAATTGCCTGAGCCAGCGGGTTCGAGACCCGCCTGGGCAGTGAGACCTCATCTCTACAATAAATCAAAAAATCAGCTGGGTGTGGTGGCGCATGCCTGTAATTCCGGCTACTCGGAAGGCTGAGGCGGAAGGATCGCTGGAGCCCAGCAGGCCGAGGCTGCAGTGGCCGGGAGTGGCCACTGCACTCCAGTCTGGACGACAGAGTGAGACTCCAACTCAAAAAAAAAAAACAAAAACAAAACCAGAGGCTGGAACTCTGCAGTTCTCACCATGAATTTATGAGCTGCATTATTAAACATGTTCTCTTTTGGCTATGAAACATAGAAAGGTGCAGATACCCAAGATTCCTATTGGAGATGGGTAGATCCTCAGATCCTAGTGAAGGATGGAAACATAAACTATTAAGGTTCCATCTGGATCCTCCATCTGCTCCATGTAGAACAAGAATAATAAAATGTGCATTTAAGCAGGGTGGCAGTTACTGTCCCAAATAACTTAGGAAGGTAGGAATAAATAATTAGAAAAGACTTGCACTCTGGGATGCTAAAAAAAAGATATCAATGCACTTTTGGGAGTCACAAAAAATGGAAGATACCTGTAGCTGGAATTCTGCATAAAACATTTGTTTCTTATTAGATTCAAATTAGAGTTTACAATTTTTTTGGTTAATAATATTTTAGCCCTGATGTGTTGTGTGTCTTGACACCTGATGCCAATTTATCCCAACCATTTGTGAGGCTGAGAAGAGTGGATCCTTTCTGTCCAGCAGGTGGAGGCTACAATGAGCTGTGATTATGACACTGCACTCCAGAATAGGTGCAAAGTAAGACCCCCCAAGTGAAAGAAAAATGCAGAAACTTAGTTTTACCCCAGATCTCCTGAATCAGAAGCTGCATTTCAACAAGATATTTAATTCATTGTTGTACACATTTAAACTTGATGAGGGTCTTCTAACTCACTATGAATTTTCTTTCCCACCAATATTACAATTATTCTGTGTGATGTAAATATGGCACTCAAAAATGCACATGCCTGTGTTGGTACCCAAATTTTGTACTGTTTTACTCACAAAAATAAAGTATCCACACTGGCTGCATGGATTTTATTCCATACTTATGACTCAGACTTAATACATTAGAGATTATGTATGTATTAAAATTGTCTTATTGGAAAATTTCAGTTGTCAAGTCAGCCAAAATCTGTTCTCTTCATTCTCTCATTTCACCTAGATCCCATGGCCTCTTGATAAATATGTGTTCTTGTCATCTTTAGGGCCTGTTGACATTCAGGGATGTGGCCATAGAATTCTCTCCAGAAGATTGGGAAAACCTAGACCTTGCTCAACAGATTTTGTACAAGAAGGTGATGTTAGAGAAACATAGGAATCTGGTGTTTCTGGGTGACAGTAATCACAAGAAACAATTTATCTTCCATACCAAGGATTTCATGTTCTCTTGTAGAAGGATTTCTTTAATTTTCTGCTTTGCACAAATGAGTTTCAGATTCCTGCTTTCAATGAAAGCTTTGTGATTTGTTGGCTTAGAAAAGAAAGAACTGACGATGTTTCATTTTGACATGCACCTTTCCCATTTGGAAAGGATCTGTGTCCTTCACATTATTTTAGTGGTAAGTTCAGAAATTTGGGGGCATTAAATATTGTTGCCCACAACTTAAAATCCAATAGCTGCCATCTATTTTTGATTCACTACAACTGAGCTTAAGGACAAATTTAAAATTTTTCTGATATTTTCTAATGTTTCTGTTGAAAAGCAATATTTGGGAATTAATTTTCTAGAACCTTGTATAGTGTACTCTTATATAGTACTCTTTCACGAGAACAGTATTAGGATTGAAATAGGAGAATCCCAGCATGAGTCACAATGCCTTTTTCTAATAAAACAGCTCTTCCTATCCCCGCACTGAACCTGATCACCTGTCCGGGGCAAATTAAGGAGCCCTGGAATTTGAAGAGATACAGCAAATTAGCCAGACTCCCAGGTAGTTGGGCATGCATGAAGCAGATGACACAGATCAAAGTGGAAGCAGAGCTTCAAATGAGGTTTGAGAAGGTGGTCTGCTCCTATAGGAATTGTTCCGATGGGCCTGGGATTTTTTCTCTTGATCTCACAAAGGGACATCTATTCTTCCATGTGCAAAAATCCTCCAGAAACTCTTGTTTTCTTTTGGTGAATTTTCTTCAAGGTTACAGTGAAAATCACAGTTTATAAGGGTTAGGGTTAGGGTTAGGGTTAGACTGCTCTTCTGTTGCTTTGGGGCACATGAAAATATCTCCTTATTTATTTACAAACTTCAGGTTAAACTATTTTTGAGGTTTTTCCTTTTGCATCATGTTGGAAATATGTGAGTAGTGGTGACTGTTATTTGAGTCTGAAATTCCGAGAACACTGTGAACAGATATTTTATATTTTCTGCTTTGTGATTTCCTGAATTAGGGAATTTTCAAATGTGATTCTAGAGAAATCCATACTTTAAGCCAGGCTGCTGATTCATGCAGCAATCCCAGCACTTTGGGAAGGAGATGGAAGAGCCCTGCCTGAGCCCAGGAGTTCGAAAACAGCCTGGGCAAGTTGGCCAGACTTTGACTTTACAATAAATTAATAAAAATTACCCAAGTGTTCTGGCGCATGCCTGCAGTTCTAGTGCTTTAGAAGGCTGAAGTGGAAGGGTCATCTGAGCTCAGCAGACTGAGGTTGTGGTGGTGGTGAGTGTGCCTCTGCACTCTAGCCTGGGTGACAGAGAAACTCCAACTCTAAATAAATAAATAAATTCATACTCCATTATTTTACCAGAACACAAATTATCACTCTAGATAGAAAAAAAGCAGATACAAATACATGTATTTTTTATGTATATTTAACATGTGAGCTATTTTACAGAAATAAAAATTATATAATCACATATTTCTTGTATAAAATATAATGATTTAATGTCAATACATGGTGAGACAATGACAACCAAGTTAATGAGCATATCAATCACCTTAAGTAGTTGCCATTTTTATTTTTTTATAATAATAACAGTTAATGTCTTCAATTTTAGCACTTTTTTTTTTTTTTGAGTTGGAGTCTCACTCTGTTGCCCAGACTGGAGTTCAGTGGCCGCTCCTGGCCAGCACAGCCGTGACCTGCTGGGCTCCGGCGATCCTTCTGCCTCAGCCTTCCGAGTGGCCAGAATTATAGGAACACGCTACCATACCCGGCTGATTTTTGATTTATTGTAGAGATGAGGTCTCGCTGCCCAGGTGGGTCTTAAACCCGTGGACTCAGGCAATCCACTCACCTCAGCCTCCCAAAGGTGCGGGATTACAGGCTGAGCCACCGAGCCCGGCTTTTAGCACATTTTTTAATCATATAAGACATTATTATTAGTTATAGTCACTATGATATATATGAGATCACTATAACTCACTTATTTTTATTTATTTATTTTCTTTTTAGTTGGAGTCTCACTCTTTTTCCCAGGCTGGAGGGTCATCTTTTGGCCTCAGCCTTCCAAGTAGCCAGAACCACAGGCATGTGCTACCACACCTGGCTAATTTTTTATTTTATTTATTTATTGTATTTATTTATTTATTTATTTATTTATTTTGAGTTGGAGTCTCACTCTGTCACCCAGACAGAGTGCCGCTCCTGGCCACTGCAGCCTCGACCTGCTGGACTCAGGCGATCCTTCTGCCTCAACCTTCCAAGTAGCTGGAACTACAGGTGTGCGCTACCACACCTGGCTGATTTTTGTAGATGAGGGCTTGCCAAGTTGCCCAGGCGGGTCTTGAACCTGCGAGCTCAGGCAAGTCACTCACCTCAGCCTCCCAAATCACTGGGATTACAGGCTGAGCTACCAAACCCGGCTAATTTTTTATTTATTATAGAGATGAGATCTCGCCAATTTGCAAGGGCTAGTCTCAGACACGTGGGCTCAGGCAATCCACTCACCTTGGTCTCCCAAAGTGTTGGAATTACAGGCTGAGCAACTGAATCTGGCCCTAACTCACTTATAAGTATAGTTTTGGTTTTTTTCTTTTTGAGTCGGAGTCTTACTCAGTCGCCCAGACTGGAGTGCAGTGGCCGCTCCCGGCCACCGCAGCCTCGACCTGCTGGGCTCCGGCGATCCTTCCGCCTCAGCCTTCCAAGTAGCCAGAATTACAGGCATGCACTACCACGCCCGGCTGATTTTTTGATTTATTGTAGAGATGAGGTCTCGCTGCCCAGGTGGGTCTCGAACCTGCGGGCTCAGGCAATCCACTCACCTCAGCCTCCCAAAGGCACGGGATTACAGGCTGAGACACCGAGCCTGGCTTATTTTTATTTTTTGAGTTGGAGTCTCACTCTGTCTCCCAGGCTGGAGTGCAGTGTCATGTTCATGACCACCATCGCCTTGACCAGCTGGGCTCAGGTGATTCTTCCACCTCAACCTTCCAAGTAGCTGGAACTACAGGCACACACCATGATGCCTGGCCTATTGTTTGACTTATTGTGGAGATGAGGTCTCGCTAACTTTCCCAGGCCAGCCTCAAACACATGGGTTCAGGCGATCCTCTAACCTCAGCCTCCCAAAATGTTGGGATTATAGGTGTGAGCCACTGTGTCTGGCTAGGACTAAGCTTTTAAATGATACTACTGAATCTTCTTTACTATGTTATAAATAGACTGTTATTTTTACACAAAAGGAAAAGTGGTAATGTAGCCTTTAGGAATGAAGAAAAGCCTTACATTTATTCATACTGGAGGCAATATGAATATTATAACATATGGTATGACACAATGAGTATAACATGAACCATTGGGAATACATATTTTCACATGCAAGTTGAGCGAAGTGAAAGGAAAGATTAATTATAATTTTTCATGTGCAATAAACTTAAAAAATAAATATTTAAACAAAAGTGGAAGGCCCAATAATTATCTAATTCATCTTTTAAGTGATATATAAATTCAAGTATGTTATGTTAGAACTTTTAAAACTAAAATTTTATGTAAACTAATATACTTCAAATAGAAATTAAAAGTACTTAACTTAATTCTCATTTTCTATATAATAATAGAGCAAAAATTATAAAATGATAGTTGAAAGGACAAAAGGTTACAAGAAATTTTTACTATATGCTTGGCAATTCTTTTGACTGACTTACAGCATTAGTTTCTTTAGGAATGCTATGAGGTGAATAGATACATCATTCTATTTTATAGAAGACACATTTAGGCAAATAAAGGTTAAACTTCTAAGTTTAGTTTATACTAGGAAAATAAAAGTTTTAACATAAAAATACATTGTTGTTAAAAATTTAATATCAAGCTTTTGCCCTGATAAAATGACTCAGTCCAAACTTCTTTAGTGTAATGTTTGGAAGCCTCCATAAAACTGGGTATTGTAATGCAGAAAACATGACATATCTGTGTCTCATGTTCTTGAGGTTTCTGAACCAAATCCCAACAACGCCACTACTCCCTGTATACACTTCTGGCATGAGACATAGATAGAACTTTTTAAATGACTTAAAGAGGAATCCCTAGAAATATGCCCAGATCTTCCCCAAACCCCCAAAACAATGGACGAGCAGTCAGATCATGCAGTCACTCACAAGACATGAACACTTTGGCTCTCACACTGAATGTGCTGCAAGTGCACTGAAAAGGAAAGCAAATATGTCAGATTAAAGAGCATACAGGTAGCCGGGCTCAGTGGCTGAGCCTGTAATCCCAGCACTTTGGGAGGCTGAGGCTGAGTGGATTGCCCGACTCCACGGGCTCGAGACCCGCCTGGGCAACTTAGCAAGACCTCATCTCTACAATAAATCAAAAACTAGCCAGGCATGGTAGCATGCCTGTAGTTTCAGCTTCTTGGAAGGCTGAGGCAGAAGGATCACCAGAGCCAGTAGGTCGAGGCTGCGGTGGCTGGGAGCGGCCACTGCACTCCAGTCTGGGCAACAGAGTGAGACTTCAATTCAAAAGAAAAAAAACAGCATACAGGTAAACAGATGTCCTCTGTGTCAGCAATAGAAACCTAGGTTTCTCAAAATTATTCTCATTGGAGCAAAGCATCCCAATCCACATTTTAAAGTCTGACTCCTTGGACATTTGGACCTCTCATCTGTCACTGTCACAAGTATTTCCATCTACATGAGTGTATGGCTATCATCTTGTCCCCCTTTATATTCCAGGGCTCTTTGCTTTTTTCCAGACAGGTGAACAGATATGACTGGGAGACAGTCTACTACATGTCTCCTCCTCCCCAGAATACCACAGTGGGTTCAGAAGAAAACTCTCAATGTTCCTTATTTCTTTCTGGAGAGACCTAGAAGAATGAATCATGTTTTCAAAGTTTTGGTTTTTGTGGAGATGTCTACTGACTAATTTTTGTCACCCTGACATGCAGTACTGAAAAAATGAGGGCGTATTATGGATGTCAGGTTTGTGTCTATTGAGTAAGAAGTTAATGTTTTTTACAGCACCAGAAATGCTTTAATACCACAAACAGTATACTAGGGAAGCAAAGATTATGGGATCTAAAAATAAAAGAGGACAATCTTTGGGACTCAGAAAATAAAGTCAACACATCCTGACACGATATTTGAGAAACACCCACAGTCTATAGCCCAGCTGATCAATATCAGCTTTCCTTATAAAGAACTTGATTGCTAATTACTGGAATGAACAGCTGAGTTTTTAATTTTCAAATATATATATGATACATATTCCAGTTGAAGAAACAAAATAAATTTACATGTCTACCCAAAAGAAATCTATTATTTTGAAAAAAAAAATCAAAATAATCCTTAAGCATGCAAAATAAGTAAAACAGAACACAAGGAGGCCAAAAAAAAAAAATTAAATATGATGTAATTTAGAATATCAATATAGAGTAAATGTATTGAAACAAATTAATAGCCGGGCTTGGTGGTTCAGCCTGTAATCCTGTGCCTTTGGGAGGCTGAGGTGAGTGGATTGCCTGAGCCCACAGGTTCGAGACCCTCCTGGGCAGCAAGACCTCATCTCTACAATAAATCAAAAAATCAGCTGAGCGTGGTAGCACGTGCCTGTAATTCCAGCTACTCAGAAGGCTGAGATGGAAGGATCGCCGGAGCTCAGCAGGTTGAGGCTGCGGTGGCCGGGAGTGGCCACTGCACTCCAGTCTGGGCGACAGAGTGAGACTCTCACTCAAAAAAAAAAAAAAAAAAATTAACAAAACAGTGAAACCTCAAAATACAATAATTAAATTTTAAAAATTAGAGGGGCATAGTAGTTATAATCAAGCATAAAAGAAAATCAGAAAATTAATAACGTGTCATTTATAAATATTGATAGAGGAGTAAAAAATGAATAAATATAAAATATACATAGACTATGGGGCTTATTGGACAGCATTGAGCAGACCAATATCCTGAGGAAAGAATGCAACAATCTATTTTTTCAAAATATTTTTGATCCCTCATTGGTTGAATTCAGAGAGGCAGAATCTACAGATATGGACCCAATAGTACAAGATTTGAAAAAACTGTAGGTGAAACATAAGGACAAATATAGTCTGGCTGGACTCAGGGGCTCAGTCTGTAATCCCAGCACCTTGGGAGGCTGAGGTGAGTGGATTGCCTGAGCCCACGGGTTCAAGACTAGCCCTGGCAACTTGGGGTGATCTTGTCTCTACAATAAAATAAAAAAATTAGCCAGATGTAGCACACACCTGTAGTTGTAGCTAATTAGAAGGCTGAGGCGGGATTGACAGAGCCCAGCAGGTTACTAGGGTGGCCACGAGTGTGCCACTGCACTCCAGCATGGGTGACAGAGTGAGACTCTGACTCAAAAAAAAAAAAAGCAAAAATAAAATATAGACTTACCAAAGTAAGGAAAACTTAGTGTATTTGTCTCCACTAAAACAGTCCTTCAAGAAATGCTTGAGTATTTTTTTCTTGAAAAATAAAACAATGATGAACATCATAATTAATCCTATAAAAATGTATCCCTCTGTTAAAGATACTGTATATTCAAATAGAATATTCTTTGCTATCACAATGATGGTGTCGAAAATGCTCATAATTTACTATAGAAATGTTTAAAACATAACATTTGAACACATCTTTCTTAAAAGACACACAATATAAAATGTATAGTTTTGTGACATTAATAATGTGACAGGAGGTGTAAAGACATAGAATGTTGTCTGGGCATGTTGGCTCATGCTTATAATTCTAGCACTTTGGGAAACTAAATTGAGAGGATTGTGTTAGACCACAAATTTGAGACCAGCCTAGACAATTTGGCAAGACTTTATTGCTACAATAAATCATAATATTAGCTGAGCATCATTGTGCATGCCTGTAGTTCCAGCTATTTAGAGGACTGAGGCAAAAGGATTGCCTGAGCCCAGCAGGTTGAGTCTGTGGTGGCTGTGAGTTTGTCACACTTGAACCTTAGAGTGAGAATCCATATCAAAAAAAAGAAAAAGAAAAAGAAAATAGTTTGTATGCAATTAAAGTTAACTTTTTATGGGTTTTTTTGACTTGGAATCTCCTGCTTTCACTCAGGCCGGAGTGCAGTGGTTTACTAATGGCCACCGCAGCCTTGACCTCCTGGTCTCAGGTGATCCTTCCATCTCAGCCTTCCAAGTAGCTGGAAGTACAGGCATATACTAATGTGCTCGGCTAACTTTTTGATTTATTGTACAGACTCTGTCTTCCATGTTGCCTAGATTGGTCTTGAACCCCTGAGATCAGGCAATATTCTCACCAGTGCCTCCTAAAGTTGACGGGATTACAGGCATGAGCCTGTGCACCCGGCTAACTTATTATGATATTAAGATGTATCGGTGTAACTTTACTACGTGTTATGCACTCACCACTTGTCATGGGAATCGGAGAAAATACCTATAGAAGGTACTCAAAAGGTAATAAAAAACTAATCAGGCATGTCACCACCAAAATAACAGTTAAAAAAAAAAAAAAAAAAGGCCAGGCTCGGTGGCTCAGTCTGTAATCCCAGTGCTTTGGGAGGCTGAGGTGAACAAATTGCCTGAGCCCACAGGTTCAAGACCCACCTGGGCAACTTGGCAAGACCTCATCTCTACAATAAATCAAAAAATAAGCCAGGCATGGCAGCACACGCCTGTAGTTCCCGTTACTTGGAAAGCTGAGGTGGAAGGATCACCGGAGCCCAGCAGGTCGAGGCTGCAGTGGCCAGGAGTGGTCACTGCGCTCCAGTCTGTGCAACAGAATGAGACTCCAAAAAACAACTCAAAACAACAACAACAACAACAAAGGAAAGCAGTGAGAAAGAGGAAGGGCAACAAAGTTACAGGAAAACAGAGAAAACAATTGAAAATGGCAATAGCAAGCCTTTCCCTTTCAAGAATTACTTTAAATGTAAATTTATTAAATGCCCTATTCACTAAAAATGAATGGTGGATTAACAAAAATAAAGATCTAGCAATCTACTAGTTTTTATACTTCCAGCTACCCAGTAGACTGAAGAGCATGGGTTGCTGAGCCCAGGAGTTTGAGGGTGTTTTGAGTCATGACTTCACTGTACTCTAGCATGTTGTTGTGACTCAACTCCCATGATGATAGACCTTTGCCCCTAGTGTTTAGGTAGAAGCATGTGGTCAGTCGTTGCTATGTTATACCTAAGAGAGGTCCTTTAATACTAGGTGAGCATTATTCATCTCAACTTTTTCAGGGATGATGGGACACTGACATGTAAGATGCATGGCTGGGTGCAGTGGCTCCTACATATAATCCCAGCATTTTGGGAGGCCGAGGCGAGAGGATTGCCTGAGTACACGTGTTCAACACCAGTTGAACAAGTTCTCGCTGAGAAACTTGGCGAGACCTCATCTCTACAATAAGTTAAGCAATTAGCAGGTGTGGTGGCACAGGCCTCTTGTTCCAGGTACTTGGAAGACTGGGATGAAAGGATTGTCTGAACCCAGCAGCTGGGGGTGGGTGTCAGCATGCCAATGAATGCCAGCCTGGGTGAGAGAGTGAGACTCCAACTCAAATAAATAAGTAAGTAAGTAAGTAAGTAAAAGCCATAGTAGTGGAAGAAAAGCTGTGATCTGTTTGTGTCTTACTGGAAACTGAAGTTCACACATGTGCAGAGAATTTGTCTTCCAGTGTGTTTGTTTCCTACAGGTCTTCCTTCTCACCCATTTCAGGGAGAGATGACCCAGGCATTCTTAGTGTCCAGAGTCTAGCAGTCAATGTCCATGCACGGTTAGTCCTCATCACAAATGAGCTCTGATAAAAGAGTAACCAACATTATATGCAACAGAAGGCCCATCACATATTAAGTGAGTGATGGATAATGTTCTAAAAACTAGATGATTCTGCTATTAATCTTTTAGGAAACACAGAATTGTTATTTTTAAATAAAATGGGTAGAACTACACTTTTATTATTTCTAAATATTTTAAAATTTTATGTTGCCGTTGACATGGTTTCTGGAGTTCAGTATCCACCATAATTCGATACTCCCTCATCATGTCCCAAACTCTTTCCCTTCCATTATATCTTTATACATAATGATTTTTTCTTCTTAAAGTATGCACCATAGAAGCTGCTATTGGTAATCAAATCTCTCAAGTATTTTTTTGTTTGGAAAATATATATTTTTTTCCTATTCTTTAAAGATACTCAATTTTAGCTTTAATATTTTTTATCAGCATTGTTAACACTCATTTCTGTTTTCTGGGAAAATAAAACTTCATTAGGAAATACTCTTAAGTGCTTTTAGTGTAGTTTGAGAACACTGACAACATGCACAACTACAACAAATTTTTACTCGTCTTTTGTAGATATGAGGTCTTGGTACATTGTCCAGACTGTTCTCAAACTCCTGACTTCAAGACATCCTGCCACCTTGGCCACCCAAAGTATTGGGATTACAGTCCTGAGTCACCATGCCTCACCCCTCCCTGCTTTTAGGTGTTTTCCTCCTTTGTGTTATTATGCAGTTTGTATGTATGCATACTGTATGTAATACTGTTTTATTTTTCTATTTTTGACACTTCTAAATTTAGAAATTTATGTCTTTTTAAAATTATTTTAGAAACTCATAAATCATCAAATATATTGTTTTCATATATTTCAGTCAAACCACTACATAAGCATTTGAGAAGTGTTTCACATATTTGCATTCAAGCCTCCATTTATGTTGAACTGTAATTGTATATCTTATCACTCAGACTTTTCTAAACTTTGTGAGTATATACACTGTGCTCAATTTTTCAGCTTGGGCTAGGTGTGGTGGCTCATGCCTATAATCCCAGGACATTGGGAGGCCAAGGTGAGAAGATTGCCTGAGCCCACAAGTCAGAGACCAGTGTGGACAACTCAGTGAGACCTTGCCTCACCTCTACAATAAGTCATAAAATTAACCAGGCATGGTGGAGTGTTGTTTAGTTCCAGCTACTTGGAAGGTTGAGGTGAAGGATCACCTGAGTTTAGTAGGTAGAGGCTGTGGTGGCTGAAAGCATGCCACTGCATTCCAGACTGGGTGATGAAGTGAGACTCCAGTTAAAAAAAACCAATTGTTTCTCACTAGTCCTATTATCAGCTAAATCAAATGTAATTTGATGTTGCTGATTTATTGTATTTCTAATTATGTTTAATTTTATTATCTTCCAAATATGGCTAGTCAACTTTATAGTGTCTTGATATTTCCACACTTATTTTTCTTATTGTACAGTTAGTCCATGAAGAACATGGGTATGACCTGCAGAAGTCTGTATTTTTTTAACAAATACACTGGATGATTTTTATTGTTTTTGTTTTGGTTGACAATTTGTGACCATTTAAAACCAATTCACAGACAAACCACATAGTTTAGAAATGTATTTTATTAAATTCATGTGCCATTGACACATTTGATAAAAGTATATTCTTGTGTATTTTGAAATTTACTACCAAGAAAAATACAAATCTAAAATACAATTGCAAACTTAAAATATATGCATTTATAGGTTATACATAGCACCATTAACACCATTAGCAGTTAAAAAAAAGTGTAAATGAGCCAGGCTCGGCGGCTCAGCCTGTAATCCCATGCTTTGGGAGGCTGAGGTGAGTGGATTGCCTGAACCCACGGGTTCGAGACCCACCTGGACAACTTGGCGAGACCTCGGCTCTACAATAAGCCAAAAGCTAGCTTGGCATGGTAGCACGCACCTGTAGTTCTAGCTACTTGGAAGGCTGAGGTGAAAGTATTGCTGGAGCCCAGCAGGTCGAAGCTGCAGTGGTCGGGAGTGGCCACTGCACTCCAGTCTGGGCGACAGAGTGAGACTACAACTCAAAAAAAAAAAGAAAGAAAGAAAAGTGTAAATGAATGTAAAGATGAAGAATTAACTCATAAGGGCATAAAATCAGATAGCAGTATATCAATCAATAATTGTGTGGACATGTCTTGCTGCTCTGTGTTGAATACAAGCATTGTGAGATTCTGTTCCACACACCAAGTGATGCTAATATTTCCATATGAGCACTTGGTTTCTCCAGAGCAAATCAGGAAATCATAAAGAATGATTGCATATATGGCAAAAAGGTGGGGAGGTAAGGGTATCAAGATGTAAATCTTGAAGACATTGCAGAGCCCAGAGGCCACACCAAAGGAAATAGAAGTCAATGACTTGATGGAGCAAGTGCCTCCAACTCAGTGCCAGGTGATTTGAAAGGAAACAGAAGGGGCTGGGCATGGTTGCTCATGCCTGCAATTCCAGCAGTTTGGGAGGCAGAGTAGAGAGGTTGCCTGAGTCTAGGGCTTCCAGGTCAGCCTGAGCAACTTGGGGAGACCTTGTCTTAACAATGAATCTAGTGATTGACTGGGCATGGTGACATACATTTGTGGCATCAGCCTTCAGGAGGCTAAAGGGGCAAGATGGCATGATCCCATGACCTTGAGATTGACTGGCCATGAGCACACCACTGCATTGCAACCTAGGGAACAGAGTGAGACTCCAAACTCAAAAAAAAAAAAGCTGCGGCAATGCCAGCGAACACATTGGCATTACATGAAAACTGACAGAAAGGCTCTGAGATTAGATATTGGTTTTGACTTCCTTTGTAACAGGGCCCAATTACAATAGGGTACTCAAACTAAAGCCAATGTTGGATGCAGAATTGGTGTCATATAGCTGTATTTTTAGAGAAATGAAAATATAAAACCATCAGACAGAAATTAAGATATATTTCTGTCAAGCTTCACCAAGTGTCCCAACTCCCTTGCCTTTTCTCCATCTCCTCCACCTCTTCCACCTCTGCCACCTAAGACAGCAAGACCAGACCTTCTTCTTACACCTCATCCTCAAATTCTTATGTGGAAGATGGCAAGGATGAAGAATTTTATGATGACCGGCTTTTATTTAATAAATAGTTTTGTTTTTTTTTTTTAGTTGGAGTCTCTCTCTGTTGCCCAGACTGGAGTGCAGTGGCCGCTCCCAGCCACCGCAGCCTCGACCTGCTGGGCTCCAGTGATCATTCCGCCTCAGCCTTCCAAGTAGCTGGAACTACAGGCACATGCTACCCTGCCTAATTTTTGATTTATTGTAGAGATGAGGTCTCACCAAGTTGCCCAGGCGGGTCTGAAACCCGCGCGCTCAAGACAATCCACTCACCTCAGTCTCCCAAAGGTGCAGGATTACAGGCTGAGCCACCGAGCCTGGCTTTATTTAATAAATAGTAAAGATACTTTTTCTTCTTTATGATTTTTTCTTTTGAATTCAGTGGGTACCTGTGCAGGCTTATTACACGGATCTATTGTGTGATGGTCAAGTTTTAGCATCTGCTGAAACCATCACCCAAACACTGCAGACACTGCCCAACAGGCAGTTTTACCACCCTTGGCTCCCTCCTACTTCACCCATTTCTAAGGTCTACCATTTTCGTCTTTATGTCTGTGTCCCCAGTGTTTAGCTCTCACGTATATGTGAAACATGCGATATTCACTTTTATGTCTCTTACAAAACTCACTCTAAGAGTAATATTTACTGTATTTTATAAAGCAATGGTTTCCATTTGTTCACTTGGTTTGAATAAAACCAATACAAAAATAAAATGAAAACTTGAGACTGTGCCTTCATTTTTAGTGTTTAAGGGGAAGTTTGTGGTCAGTCCTTGCTACATGTTAGCTATGACAGGCTCTTTATATTAGGTGAGGATCATTCATCACAACTATTTCAGAGATGATGAGAGACACTGAAATATAAGTTGCATGAAAAGGTCTAACTGGAAGCCGGGCTCAGTGGCTCAGCCTGTAATCCCGCCCCTTTGGGAGGCTGAGGTGAGTGGATTGCCTGAGCCCGCGGGTTCGAGACCCGCCTGGATAACTTGGTGAGACCTCATCTCTATAATAAATCAAAAACCTAGCCAGGTGTGGTAGAGCATGCCTGTAGTTCCAGCTACTCGGAAGGCTGAGGCGGCCAGGAGTGTCCACTGCACTCCAGTCTGGGCGGCAGAGTGAGACTCCAACTCAAAGAAAAAAAAAAGTCTAACTGGAGAGCCTCCTTTTGGTCACATTTCACAGAATTGTAAGTCCTGCAGGAGGTGGGTGCTCAGGGTAACATTTTTGGGCTCTGGAATAAATCAAAAAGAAACATTCAGAGGTTTAGACTGATGCGTCTTCATATTGTTCTTACATTTAAAAAATCTGATTATGCAGAGTGTGTTCTCTGACTATAATGCAATCAGATTACAATCCAATAACACAAAAACAATGTGAACATCTCCATCACTTAGAAACTAAGTGAGGAAATCTCTAGGGACTCGAAAAATACATGGAATTATAAGACAATGAAAAGATAATATATCAAAATTTGGGAGACACAGGAAAAGCCATGCACATGAGCAATTTATAGCCCTAAACCAATATTTTAGACTAAAATATATCTCCAAGTAATCTAATTTCCCACATAAAAGCTAAGAGAACAGCAAACTAAACCCAAGGGAAACCTAAGAAGAAATAGAAATAAAATGAAAAATTAAAAACAATAATACTAATCGCAACAGAAATTCCTTTAAAAAATGAATAAAACGTACACACCTCAATCAAGACTGACTAAGTAAAAAATGAATAGAGAAAGACAAGACACAACTACCCTCTGGGAATAAAACAATAAAACAAGCAATATCACTTCAGACCCTGAAGACATAAAATATAATAAGATATATGCGACCGGTATGAAGGTTATAAGGTAATACCAGAGTGGGTGACAATAAAAAATGTTTCTCACAGTTCTAGAGGCTGAAATTCCAACATCAAAGTCCCAGGACAGTTGGTTTCTCCTGAAGACTCTGTCCTTGGCTTGCATATGTTTGCCTTCCTTCGTCTTCATGTAGTCTTTTTTCTGAGTGGCCCACCTTGGTGTCTTTCTGTTTCTTCTTATGACATTCACCCTTCTAACCCATTTAACCATTTTTGTTGTGAGTCAGGGTTCCATCCTGTTGACCAGGCAGCAGTGCAGTGATACAATCTTGGACCATTGCTGCCTTGACCTCCTGGGCTTAGGTGATCCTTCTGCTGTAGCTTTCCTTGCTGCTGGGAATACTAAAACACTCGGCTATTTTTCCTTTTCTTTTTTTTTGTAGTGTAAGGTCACACTATGTTGCCATGCCTGGTTTCAAACTCCTGGACACAAGCAACCCTCTTGGCCTCACACTCCTGAGTAGCTAGAACTACATGCATGAGACATCACTCTTGACCGAGTTACCTCTTAAATGGACCCATCTCCATGTACATTCACATTGAGTGCAAAGAGTTCAATATATGGGTCTTTGCCTTTCTAGAGTCTGGTGTGTCCATGTGCTCTTTGAGTTATGGCTGTCATCATGTTTCTTGGCTTCGGTCTTGGGTAGGTGAATCTTCTCTTTGTCTCTAATTTACTTTTAGATAAACTAGATTTTCTGATCTAACTTCTGTGCAATTTTTGTACCTTTCTTTTTTTCTTTTTGAGTTGGAGTCTCACTCTGTCACCCAGACTGGAGTGCAGTGGTTCCAGCCACTACAGCCTCGACCTGCTGGGCTCTAGCAATCCTTCCATGTAGCTGGAACTACCATGCCCAGCTAATTTTTGATTTGTTGTAGAGATGAGGTCTCATCAAGTTGCCCAGGCAGATCTCAAACCCACAGGCTCAGGCAATCCACTCACCTCGGCCTCCCAAAGTGCTGGGATTACAGGCTGAGCCACCAAGCCTGGCCATTTTTGTACCTTTCTTGTGACTCCAGATTGCACCCCAGACACTCACAACCCCAGTGGACTTGACCTAACATTCTGGAGGCCCACTGCAGAGTGTGACCCTAATAATTTTTGGAGGTTCCATTGAGACCTGTCACTGTCTCATTCTCTTCCACCAACACCTGCCGCTCTCTCTTCCCTCTCCAAAAGCCCTCAGTTCTACCCCCTTCTACTCTCTGCTCCCTCCTTGTGCTCTGCCCTTTCCTCCACTCTCTTACCAGCACTCACTATGAAATTTAGGACATGAGCAGTGCCATGCAGTCCCTTCCTAGGAGTTGGGGTAGGGCCTGTGGGCCTGGTGGTCCTCAGAGTTCTCTGGTGCCCATGGAAAGTTCCCAGAAGTCACTGAGGCTGTAACTTCACTGCTTGAAATAAAAATACACAGTCCCAGTCAGTTGCAGTGGCTCATGCCTTCATCCTAGCACTTTGGGAGGATGAGGCCAGAGGATTGCCTGAGCCCAAGCTGGGCAACTTGGTGAGACCTTGTCTCTGCAATAAATCAAAAAAAAGTAATGGGGGATGGTGGTGCATGCCTGTAGTTCCTACTACTTGGAAGACTCAGGCATAAGGATCACCTGAGCCCAGAAGGTGGAGGCTGCAGTGGCTGGGAGCATGACTGCAGTCCAGCTTCTGGGATTGAGACTCCAAGTAAAACAATAATAATAATGATAATAACAATAACGATGACACAGTGTTCCATGTGCCACCCTCTGGCCCTTCCCTGAATCTCCCTATCATCTCCAGGCTTTCTACAGCCACAATGGCTGCCTGTCTAAATTCCTCAAGCTTAATTCAAGGACTACAACTCTGCACCAGAGATATCCTCTGCCTAACACTGCATTAATCAGTATCAGGTGAAAGCGGTTGCTCATGTCTGTAATCTCAGCACCTGAGTTCAGCATTTCAAGACCTGCTTAGGCAATACACTATGCCAAAACTCTGTGCCTAAATATATATCTATATATCTATATATATAAGCCAGACATGGTGGCATGAGCCTGTAATCCCAGTACTCAGCTGGAATGATCACCTGAGTCAAGGAACTCAAGGTTGTAATGAGCCTTAATTTTGCCACCACACTCCAGCCTGGGTGACAGAAAGAGACAACGACTCAAACAAAACAAAACAAAACAAAAACACACACACACACAAAAGGATTTGGAAAACCTCCTTGATATTGATATTGGTCTTAGTAATTGTTCTTTTTCATTTTATATGACTAGAGGAATAAAAGCAAATATAAACAAGTTGGTCTGCATCAAAATAAAAAAGTTCTGCACAAGCCAGGCTTGGTGGCTCAGCCTGTAATCCCATGCTTTGGGAGGCTGAGGTGAGTGGATTGCCTTAGCCCGCAGGTTCGAGACCCACCTGGGTAACTTGGCGAGACCTCATCTCCACAATAAAAATAAAAAAAATCAGCCAGGCATGGTAGCGTGTGCCTGTAATTCCAGATACTCAGAAGGCTGAGGCAGAAGGATTGCCGGAGCCCAGCAGGTCAAGGCTGCAGTGGTGGGGAGCAGCCACTGCACTCTAGTCTGGGCGACAGAGTGAGACTCCAACTCAAAAAAAAAAAAGGTTCTGCACAGTAAAGAAAACAGGAAGGCTTACAAGAAAAGAAAAAAATATTTCCAAACCATATTATCTGATGAGAGCTTCAAACTTTATAAGAAAATTATACAAATCAAATGCAAAAACAAGAAAATGATAATCACTTGACTGAAAAATAGTCCAAGGATGAATAGTTACTTTTCTAGTGAGAACATACAAATCAACAACAGTTATAAGAAACGGCCCTTAATGCTACCAAGAGAGGCAATTTCAAATCACACACTGAGGAGATATTATCTCACACCTGTTTGGATGACTAATACCAACCAGAAGAGAGAGAAGTGTTGACAGAGATGTGAAGAAAAAGAAATCCTGTATACTGTTGGTGAGTTTAAAATTGGTAGTCACAGTGAAAACCATTATGAACATTCTTTTAAAAATAAACTATCATACAACATACAGATCCCTTTTCTGTGTATATAAGTAAAGGAAGTAAAATCAACATCTCAAAAAACTATCTGTACCCTTATATTCATCTCAGCATTTCTCAAAATAGCTAAGCAATGAAAACAACCTAAATATTTGTGGATTCTGTGTTGATTAAGAAAATATATGTAGGACTGAGAACAGAGGAGGTTCTGGTATGTAGGGAGATGTGTCCTTCAGAGATCTTGAATATCAGGAAGAACAAAAATAGTTGAAACAAATTCATTAGGCAGGACCATTACAAGTAGCAGTAGAGGTTTACAAGTTTTAAAAGTGACAGTCCTTCTCACCTGGGACACATTTACCTGATAAACAGTCATTTTTTTTCTTTTTCTTCACTTCTCTGGGATTTCTTTCTTTTTTGAGTCAGAATCTTACTCCATCGCATGCTCACAGCCACCCCAGCATTGACGTGCTGGGCTCATGCAATCCTTCTGCCTCAGTCTTCCAACGAGCAGTAACTACAGGCAGAACCATACTCAGCCAATTTTTGAAATACTGTAGAGATGAGGGTTTGCCAAGTAGCCTAGTCTAGTCTCAAACCCAGGAGCTCAGGCAGTTCACACAATTTGGCCTACCAAAGTACTCAGACTACAGTTTGAGCTACCGAACCCGGCCCTCTGGGCTTTCTTTTCAGGTGAGAAGATCTGAACAAGTCACATCTACATGTTGAAAATATGCCTTTATTTATTTTAAAATTAAATTGAACGTATTTATTTGTTGTTAGAGTCTCACTCTGCCACCCAGGCAGAAGCGAAGTGGCACCATCATTACTCACCAGTCTTGAACTCCTGAACTCAGGCACTTCTTTCATCTCAGCCTCCAAATTAGCTAGAACCACAGGCCTTTGCTAATACTCCTGGCTAATTTTCTAAAAATTTTTAACAGTGACACGAGTAGGCTATGTTATAACAGTTGGTCTCAAATTCCTGGGCTCAAGCATTCCTCTTACCTCAGACTCCCTAAGTGATAGGATTACTGGTATAAGGTATGACCTGGAGCCAGAATATGCATTTAACATAAGCACAATTCTTTCCTTGCTACCACCACACCCATGGGGCGGGAGTCGAGAAAGGAAGAAAGAGTCTACCTTTCTTTGTCTTTTGTCACAGGAGACAGATTAAAAAACAATGAGCTCATGCAAGAAGTGCAAAGTGTGACTTTATTCTTTCCTTCCCCCAAGTGCCCTCCCTTGTCACAAACACTGGCAATTTCTGCTCCAGCAATAAATTTATTGCCCCACTATCTTACCTGACTGACCAAACCCAAGCAGAGCAGGACAGGTGACCTCCCTTCTGAACTCAACTTTCACGAACATATCTGGCAACCCTCAGTTTGACAATGTCTCCATGTTAGAATCACGTGGGTGATAGCTGGGCACAGTGGCTTATGCCTGCAATTCCAGTACTTTGGGAGGCTGATATGAGAGGACTGCCTGAGCCCAGGGGTTCGAGACCATCCTGGGCAACTTGGCAAGACCACATTTCAGCAATAAATCAAAAACTGGGTATGGTGGCACATGCCTGGAGGCTGAGGTGGAAGTATTGTGGATGGCCAGTTGGTCGAGGATGCAGTGGCTGTGAGTGTCCCACTGCACTCCAGCCTGGGCATGATAGACAAAACAAAGAAAACCAAAATCATTATTTTTAACAAAGAAAAACCAACAAAAATACCAACAATGAAACAACAACAATTCTGTCTGTAAATGCTCTCTTAAGCAGTAACATCAGAACTCAAAACAACAACAAAAAGCCAAGCCCTGGACACCTCCTTTTTTTGTACTGACCACATGGTGCTCATTCAACTGTTAACCATTTACAACATATGGCAGTTTCTGGAGTGTAGGGACATTGACCACTTGATCTGTTTTTTCTAGTAACTTCATAATATGGAGGTAACTCTGTTATCTACCAGTGTGTTTCTCCAGATCTGCTCTTTATTGTTTACCCAAGTAACAGGAAACTGGAGACAATCCCATCTGGGTATATTCATTCTTGGTCTATGGAGAGTTATATTCTTATTACTTAACTCAGCATTAAAAAATAATTTATTCAAAGTATGAAGCTGGGTGCGGTGGCTCAAGCCTATAATCCCAGCACTTTGTGCAGCCGAGTCAAGAGGATTGCCTGAGCCCAGGGGTTTGAGACCAGCCTGGGCAACATTGTGAGACCTGTCTCTACAATAAATAAAATTAAAAAAAAATTAGCCTGGTGTGCTAATGTGCACCTGTAGTTCCTGCTACTTGGAAGGCTGAGGTGGAAGGATCGCCTGTGTCCAGCAGGTTGCGGCTGCGGTGGCCGGGAGTGTGCCACTGCACTGTAGCCTGGGCAAGAGAGTGAGACTCCAACTCAAAAAAAAAAAAGAAAGAAAGAATTATCGGCTGGATTTGGGAGGCCACGGCGAGAGGATCACATGAATCTGTGGGGTCAAGACAAGCCCCGGCACCTTGGCGCGCCCTCCTGTATACAATAAATAAAAAAAAATAGCTGGGTGTGGTAGTGGGTGCCTGTAGTTCCAGCAACTTGAAAGACTGAAGTGGAAGTATCACCGGAGGTCAGCAGGTTGATGCTGGGACGGCCGTGAGTGTGCCACTGCTCTCCAGCCTGGGCGATGTAGTGAGACTCTGACTCAACAAAACAAAACCAAAGTGATGTATGTTTTCATACACCTCTGAAATTCAACAATTAATCTATCACACTTTCTGGTGGCAATGTATTGATTTCCACAGCCATAATGAGAAATTATCCCTCAACGTTGTGATGGAGCCTCCGTGTTAACCTGGGGAGGAGAGAGGAGGGACCGGCACCAGTACCCCAGGCCCTCCCTCCGCGGGCCCTGCACGTGGGTCGAAATCTCCCCATGAATTTGCAGGTCCCGAACACGTGGACAGAGGGGTCGTGTGGAGAGGGCTTAGCGGGCGAGGTCACGGAGAGTGAAGGCCCCAGGGTCCCAGACTAGCCTCACCTACACCGAGGGGACTGTGCCCAGATGCTGGCGGGGATGGCTTCTCCCTCGGACCTGAGAGGGGCCGGTCCCGCCACAGCCCATGTCATCCGAGTCCATCTTCTTCCCCTCTCGGGGCACTCCCGGCATACGCACCTTCTCCTAGCTTCCAGATGTCCCGGCGTCCTCTCCAAGAACTCCCACGAGCTTCAGGTTACAAGGCAACAGAGGCTAAAGCGAAGTCACGCGACACGCGTGAGTCCCGCCGTCAGGACGAAGCAGAAAGGACGCAGGCGTGGGAGACAAAGGCCCTGTCTGAGCTCACAAGCCGCCCACTTACTTCCGGCTGTCGCCTGATAGGCCAGTTTAGCCCTCAGCTTCCGTTGATTGGACAAGATTTCCAAGCCCCGCCCTTCCGGTCTTAATTGACAGGAGCTGCAAAACGAGAGGGAATCCATAGGCAAAAAACGTCATCGCTGCTCTGTCTCCCTCCCCAGGCCTGCATATCTTTGCTTCAGGCTGTGTCGCCCTGTGATTCGTAGGACGCTCAGACACTCGGAGGCGGGAGATGGTGAGTGTGCGGGCGGCAGTCCTGAGGGGGGGTGGGGGGATGGGCCTGAATGACCCGGCTATGGCGGGACCGGTCTCCCCGTCAGCTCCATGCCTGAACCCATCCCCGCCGGCGGCTCGGTCTGGACCATTCGGTGTAGGTGGGCCTGGGCGCGACCCCGGGGTCTTGACCCCGCAGCGACGTGGCCTGCTGAGCGCCCGCCTTGCAGTTCCCCACCTCCAAGTGGGCGGCAACCGGGAGGGTCGTGGGGAGGGTCCGATCTGTGGGGGGGGTCAGTGGGGGGAGGGGAAGCAGTGGTCCTGGTCCGGTCTCGCTCTCCTCCCCAAGGTTAAACGGCGGCTCCGGCAGAGCGTTAAGGAGTCCCCTTGGGCCCAAAGCGGGTCGTGAGTCCAGAAACCCCAGCCGGGACTCGTGGTGTGGGGATCCCGGAGGGCCTGGGGGGAAAGACTTGGAGAAGGGGCGAGGGGAAGCCGGCCAGGTGCAGGTGCTGGTGGGTGACGGCCCCGCATTCGCCTTATCTGAATTATCTGGGTGGAAATCTCCAGGGTCTGTCATCAGGGTCGTTGGCTGTTTGTGTCACCAGGTCCAAACCCAGTTCTGTCCAGATAAAGATTGGGAGGAGGGGCTGTGACTTTATTTAGTCGGGACATTAAAACGGAGGAGATGAGGGATCGGCATTCTAAAGACCCCTCCAGTGTCCTGTGAGCGTTTTTAAAACTTTTATTCATGCTGGGGGACAGAGGAGGGCCAAGATCAAGAGGTGGCTTAGACTTGCAGAAATCTGGGCCATTAGAGGAGTCCTGGAAAGTAGTGAATTCTCGGTCCTTAGTTTACAGTCTCCTTGTTCCTTTTATTTAACAAAACAGAGTTAGTGCACATACTCCCACTTTCCCAGAGTTAGTCTGGACTGCTGCATACTGGTGCCAACCTTGTCAGCATTTCAAAATTATTTTAGCTACATGCAAACACACAAAGAGGCCAGACTCCCTCTCCACCCCTGTCTAAAATGGGGTTATGTCAAACTTTTGATAGTTGACTATCCCATTTGGGGTTAATTAAGTTTTATATTTTTAAATTAGTAACTTTCTTTTGTTTGTTTGTTTGTTTGTTTTTTTCCTGAGTTGGAGTCTCACTCTGTTGCCGAGACTGGAGTGCAGTGGCCGCTCCCGGCCACCGCAGCCTCGACCTGCTGGGCTCCGGTGATCCTTCCGCCTGGCTCATTTTTTTATTTATGGAAGAGATGAGGTCTTGCCAAGTTGCCCAGGCGGGTCTCAAACCTGCGGGCTCAGGCAATCCACTCACCTCAGCCTCCCAAAGGGCTGGGATAACAGACTGAGTCACCGAGCCTGGCTCAAGTAGTAACTTTCAAGAAATCTATTTTAGTTCAGCGGCTGGTTTCTGTATTTCTGTGTACTTTTAGACGCATCACTGTTCTTGAGAGGAAAAGGCAGAAATGATGTCTGTCCTCTGGATTATCTTGTGTTTGTAAAGAAAGAAAACTATCCCAAAGGAAAAGGTAAACCCACTTCAGGGAGACGGTGGAAGAGTCCACAAATCAAAGAGAACCTCAGGCAAACAGGAGGGCAAGCAAGGGGCTCCTGAGAGGGTGGTAAGGCTCTGACAAAAATAAATACATTCAATTTAATTTTGAAGTAAATAAATGCATATTTGCAACATGTAGGTGTGACTTGATTAGATAATCTCACCTGAGAAGAAATCCCAGAGAAGTAGAAGAAAAGGAAGAAATGACTGCTTCTCAGGTAAATATGTCCCAGGTCAGAAGGAATGTCGTGTGTAAAATTTGCAAACCAGCCAGGCTCAGTGGCTCAGCCTGTAATCCCATGCCTTGGGAGGCTGAGGTGAGTGGATTGCGTGAGCCTGCGGGTTTGAGACCCGCCTGGGCAACTTGGCGAGACCTCATCTCTACAATAAATCAAAAATTAGCCGGGTGTGGTAGCGCACGCCTGTAGTTCCAGCTACTTAGAAGGCGGAGGCGGAAGGATCGCCGGAGCCCAGCAGGTCGAGGTTGCAGTGGCTGGGAGCGGCCACTGCACTCCAGTCTGGGTGACAGAGTGAGAGTCCAACTAAAAAAAAAAAAAAAAATTGCAGACCATCCTGCTGTCCTTGTGATAGTCCTGCCTAACGAGTTGGCTTCAACTATTTTTGTTCTTCTTGTGATATTCAGTGGGTCTGCCAGACACTACTCCCTACATAGACTCTTCTGTTCTCTTCAATCACACTGTTTAGTGACCATGAAAAATTCTCACCATGAATGTATGACCTACAGTGTTAAAAGTGTTCCCTTGTGGCTGGGAATCATTGGAAGGCAAGTTATCCAAGAATCCCATTGGAGATTGGTTAGATACTCAGATCCTAGGGAAGGATGGAAATATGTATTTTTTTTTTTTTTTTTTAGTTGGAGTCTCCCTCTCACTCAGGATCAAGTGCAGTGGCACACTCATGGCTACCACAGCCCAGTAAATTTTTTGATTTATTGTAGAGACGAGGTCTTGCCAAGTTGCACAGGCTGGTCTCACACCCATGGGTTCAAGAAATCCTCTCACCTCGGCCTCCCAAAGTGATATGATTATAGACATAAGCCTCTGTGCCTAGCCAGAACATGTACTGTTAAGGTTCTGTCTAGATGCTCCATCCACACCATGCAGAAAATAGTTAATAAAATGTACACTTAAACAGGATGGCAGGTACCACACAGAATAACACAGGAAAGTCTAATAAAGAATAATTAGAAGAGATTTGCTCTCTAGGTTGCTAAAAGCAAATAATATAAATACACTGTTAGAGATTACATGCCATGGGAGATACATGTAAGCTGATTTCTGCCTAACACATGTTTCTTTGTTACTAAATTGAGATTATAAATTACTACATTGGGTGGTGTGCTGGTTCAACCTGTAATCCCAGTACTTTGGGAGGCTGAGGCGACAGACTTGCCTGAGCCTGGGTTTTGAGAACAGCTTGGGCAACTTGGTGAGACCTTGTCTCTATAGTAAATTACAAAAACTAGCCAGGCATGGTTTCATGTGCCTTTAGTTCTAGCTACTTGGAAACCTGAGGTGGAAGGATTGCCTAAGCCCAGCAGATCAAGACTGCAGTGGCTATGAGGTCCAACTGCCCTCCAGCCTGGGTGACAAGAGTCAGATACCGACTCAAAAAATAATAATAAATTACTATAACTTTTGGGCAGAATATCTCACCATGGATGTTGTGTTGCATCCATGCACCTTGGCATCTGATACCAATTTGTCCCAGATACTTGGGATGTTCTGGAGGATGCATTCTTTCAGCCCAGGAGATTGAGGCTGCAATAAGCTGTGATTATGCCACCACACCCTAGCATGGGTAAGAATGAGACCCACCAACTAAAAAAAAAGTGCAGAACCTCAGGCTAAATCCATGTCTTCTGAATCAGAATTTGAGTTTTAACAAAGTATTCAATTCATTGCTGTACACATTAAAACTTGACAAGGACTTTCCAACTCACTAGGAGCTTTCCATCTGAGCAGCATATGCAATGTATTCTGTGTGATGTAAACATAGCAATGAAAAATGAACATGCCTGTGATGCTGTCCCTCTTTATGCTGTATCGTTCAAAAAAATAGAATGTCAACACTGACTGTGGGTATTTTATTTCATCCTTTTTCTCACACTTAATGCATTAGAGGTTATTTCTGTGTTACAAATTATCTTATTGCATAATTCCAGTTGTCATATCATCTGGACCCTGTTCTCTTCACTCTTGCTTTACCTAGAGGTCATGGTGACTTGGTAAATATGTATTGTTGTTGTTTTCAGGGGCTGTTGACATTCAAGGATGTGGCTATAGAATTTTCTCCAGAAGAGTGGGAATATCTGGATCCCCCACAGCGAATGTTGTACAGAACTGTGATGTTAGAGAACCACAGAAACCTGGTTTTTCTAGGTGAGGAAACTCTTAACACACAATCTATATTTCATACTAAGGATTTTTTTTTTTTGAGTTGGAGTCTCACTCTGTCATGCAGATTGAGTGCAGTGGCCGCTCCTGGTCACTGCAGCCTCGACCTGCTGGGCTCTGGCAATACTTCCGCCTCAGCCTTCCGAGTAGCTGGAACTACAGGAGCATGCTACCACACCCAGCTAAATTTTTTTGATTTATTGTAGAGATGAGGTCTCGCCAAGTTGCCCAGGTGGGTCTCGAACCCGCAGGCTCAAGCAATCCACTCACCTCAGCCTCCCAAAGGTGTGGGATTACAGGCTGAGCCACCGAGCCCGGCTCATACTAAGGATTTAATGTCCTTCCTTTATAGAATGTTTTCTGGGAATTTCTGCTTTGTGTGAATGAGTTTCAGATTCCTGCTATCAAAGAAAAGTTGGTGATTTGTTGACATAGAAAAGAAAAAATTAAAGATGTTTTATTTTGACATGAAGCATTCTCTATTTTGAATTGACCAGTATCCTTCTAGCTAATTATTGGTAAGTTCAGAAATTTAGTGGCATAGATATCATTGCCCACATCTCATTCCAATTGCTGTGAAAGTTATTGACTCAATATTACTGAACTAAGAACTCACAAATTTAAGACCAGGGATGGTGGCTCAACCCTGTAATGCCTGAACTTTGGGAGGCTGAGGTGAGAGGATTGCCTGAGCCTATGGGTTCAAGAACAGCCTGGGCAACTTGGCAAGACGCCATCTGTACAATAAATTAAAAAACTAGCTGAGTGTGGTAGCACACACCTGTAGTTCCGGCTACTTGGAAGGCTGAGGGAGAAGAATTGCCTGAGCCCAACAGGTGAATGCTGGGGTGGCCGTGAGCTTGCCACTGCACTCCAGTCTGGGAAATGGAATAAGACACAAACTCAACAACAACAACAAAATAAACCCACAAATTTAAAATTCTATCTAAACATTCTAAAGATTTTATAGGGAAACAGTATTTGGGGATTAATTTTCTAGAATCTTGTATAATGTGTTCTCTACTGATCACAATACCAGGTTTGTAATTGAAGAACCCCAGCAAGAGTCATGTTACTTTTTTCTAATTAAACAGGACTTGCTGTCTCTAAGCCAGATCTGATCATGTGTCTGGAGCAAAGGAGAGAGCCCTGGAATGTGAAGAGTCACAGTAAATTAGCCAAATCTCCAGGTAGGTGGGACTAAAGCAGATGACAAAACTCGAGGAATCAAAGCTTGAAATGTGGTTTGGGAAGGTGGTCTGCTCCAATGGAAATGGTTTCACAGAAGCCTGGGATTCTTTCTCTTGCTGTCACAAAGGAACATCTATTTTTTCATGTTCTGAAATTCTCCAAAACTCTGCTTCTTCAATGATCTTTCAAGTTTGCAGAGGAAATCAAAGTCCACTTTTTTTTTTTTTGAATTGGAGTCTCACTCTGTCGCCCAGACTGGAGTGCAGTGGCCATTCCCGGCCACCACAGCCTCGACCTGCTGGGCTCTGGTGATCCTTCTGCCTCAGCCTTCCTAGTAACTGGAACTACAGGCATGTGCTACCACACCTGGCTAATTTTTTGATTTATTGTAGAGATGAGGTCTCGCCAATTTGCCCAGGTGAATCTCAAACCCGTGGACTCAGGCAATGCACTCACCTCAGCCTCCCAAACCATGGGATTACAGGCTGAGCCACTGAGCCCAGCTTCAAAGTTCACTTAGTGGTTTGTTAGGGACTGCAAGATCTGGCTATATTTCTGATGGTTTTAGAAATAAATAAGCAAATATCTGCGTATTTATTTGGAAATCTGTGTCAACTATTTTTTTTTTATGTTTTCTTTTTGTGTCATGGTGGGAAGTATGTGAGAGGAATTTTAAGAACTCTCCAGACACATGTAATTTGTATTCTACTTTATGATTTTCTATCTGAGGGAGATTTCCAATGATTTTGTTTAAATTCATACTCCATAGTTCTACCAAAACACAAACTATCTCTCTTAAAAAAAGAAATTCTGTTATTTTACTTTAACTTTACTTTTATAGTATGATCTGAGACTGGTAATTTTTCTGTATATCCAGATGTTTAAGGATAGTATATCACGTAGAGGATTGGTAAACATATATTAAACTCCCACATGTTACCTTTTGTCTTAATAACTCTTTTTTTTACAATTTTGCTTTCTGTAGTATGAAGCTTAGGACTAGCTTATATATATGCATATATACGAATACACATGTATGCATGTTTGTGTATGTGTGATAAACATCTGATTTTTTAGACATAAATAAAAAATGTAGCCGGGCTCAGTGGCTCAGCCTGTAATCCCGTGCCTTTGGGAGGCTGAGGTGAGTGAATTGCCTGAGCCCGTGGGTTCGAGACCCACCTGGGCAACTTGGCAAGACCTAATCTCTACAATGAATCAAAAAATTAGCTGGGCATGGTAGCGTGCACCTGTATTTCCAGCTACTTGGAAGGCTGAGGTGGAAGGATCTCTGGAGTCCAGCAGGTCGAGGCTGCAGTGGCCGGGAGCGGCCACTGCACTCCAGTCTGGGTGACAGAGTGAGACTCCAACCCCCCCCAAAAAAATATAACCATATGTTGTGAATAATATAATAATTTGATATGTGTATACACTGTGAAATGATTACCATTATGTTAATGAACATATCAATCATCTTATGTAGTTGTCATTTTTATGTTTTGTAAGGCGAATACATAATGTCTTCTGTTTTAGCAAATTTTCTAAGCATACGAGACATCATTATTAACTATAAGTCACTATGTTATACATTAGATTCCTAAAATTCAGTTATAATTAAAATTTTGTAACCATTGAAAAAATCTCCATTTTTCCCACCTGCAAGCTCTGGTGATCACATTGCACTTTCTTCCTCTATGAGTGCAATGTATTTTGGTTCTACATGAGTGAGATCATGCAGGATTTATTTTTCCCCGATTTGGAGTCTCACTCTGTCACCTGGGCTGGAGTGCAGTGGCGTGGTAATGACCACCACGGCCTCATTGCTGGACTTAGGCGATCCTTCCATATTAGCCTTCAAAGTAGCTGGAACTACAGGTGTGTACTGTCATGCCGAGCTTATTTTTTTCATTTATCATAGATATGAGGTCTCACCCAGGCACTCAGACTGGTCTCGAACCCCTGAGCTCAGGCAATCCTCTCACCTCAGCCTCCCAATATGTTGGGATTACAGACTTGAGCCATTGTACCAATCCTCACGCAGTATTTGTATGTGTGTATCTGGCTTGCTTCAGTTATCATATGTCTTACAATTTTATCCTTAAGGTTGAAATTGCCGGATTCTTTAAAATTTTTTGGCTGAATCATATGCTGTGTATATGCAGGTTCTTTTCTTTCTTTTTTTTTTTTTTGAGTTGGAGTCTCACTCTGTAGCCCAGACTGCAGTGTAGTGCCATGCTCTTGGCTACTGCAGCCTTGATCTACTGGGCTCCATCAATTCTTCTGCCTCAGCCTTCCAAGTAGCCAGAACTACAGGTGTATGCTACCACGCCCAGCTAATTTTTGATTTATTGCAGAGACGAGGTCTTGCTAAGTTGCCTGGGCAAGTCTCAAACCCACAGACTCAGCCTCCACTCACCTCAGCCTCCCAAAGTGCTGGGATTACAGGCTGACCCACTGATCCTGGCCAGGTTATTTTCTTAATCAACTCAGAAATCACAAATATTTAGGTTGTTTTCATTCTTGGTCATTTTGACAAATGCTGCAATGTACATAGGGTTTGGATACTTCTTTTTGATACTGTTTTTATTTCCTTTGGTTATATACCCAAAAAAGGGATTTCTGTGTTCCATGGTAGTTTACTTTTATGTTTAAGAGAATGCTGATAATGATTTTTATATGATTCTACCAATTTTAAACTCACCAAAAGTATACAGGATTTTATTTTCTTCACATCCTTTACAAAAGTTCTCTCTCTTCTAGTTGATATTAGTCATCCTAACAAGTGTGAGATAATATATCATCATTGTGTTTATTTGAAATTGCCTCTGTTGGTGATGTTCAGTGCTGTTTCTTATACCTGTTGGCAATTTGTATATTCTCATTGAATAAATAACTATTCATTTTGGCACAATTTTTTAGTCAGGTGATAATCATTTTCTTATTTTTTTCTTTGATTTGTGTAATTTTTTTTGAGTTGGTGTCTCACTCTGTCACCCAGATTAGAGTTTAGTGGCACGCTCCCGGGCACCACAATCTCTACCTGCTGGGCTCTGGCAATCCTTCCACCTCAGCCTTCCAAGTAGCTGGAACTACAGGCATGTGCTACCATGCCCAGCTAATTTTTGATTTATTGTAGAGATGAGGTCTTCTCAAGTTGCTCAGATGGGTCTCAGACCTGCGGGCTCAGGCAATCCACTCACCTTGGCCTCCCAAAGTGCTGGGATTACAGGCTGAGTCACCGAGCCTGGCCTGTATTTTGTATTTTAACATCTCATCAGGTATATGGTTGCAGATATTTTCTCTTGTCCTGTAAGCCTTCTTTCTGTTCCCTTTGCCATGCAGAAGCTTTTTATTTTGATGTTTCTAACTTGTTCATATTGCTTTTGTTCCTCTAGTCATAAAAAAAAATGATTACCAAGACCAATATTATTATCAGGTATGTTTTCAAAATCCTTGTTAAGGTTTTATTTATTTTGTGAGTCATGGTCTCTGTTACCCAGATAGGAGTGTGGTGGCTTAAGTAAGGCTCACTACAGCCTTGAGCTCCTTGGCTCAGGTGATCACTCCACCTCAACCTCCTGAGTACTGAGATTACACATTGGTGCCTCCATGCCTGGCTATTTTTTGTTTTTATTTTTCAGGCACAAAGTCTTGGCACACTGTATATCCTAGGCAGGTCTTGAACTGCTGGGCTCAGGTGCTGGGATTACAGACATGAGCAACTGCATCCAGCTGATACTGTCTTATTTACATTAACATAAATCCACAAGATTTGTCCTTACCATAACACATGACAAGATTTCTTTCTTTAAAGGTGCCACATTTGCTTGGTCCATTCATTTTCTTAGAGGACATTTAGGTTGCTTTCACCTTTTGTCTTTCATCAGTAATACTGCCATAAACATGGATGTACACATTTTTTCATGTTCCATTTTGTATTTTTGGATAGATACCCACACGAGGATTTCTGGTCACAGGATAATAATATATTTGGTCACTTTTTAGGAGAAGTTTTTACTTCACTGATTGTTTCCTATCATGAAGATTTTTTAAAACTTTGAGTCATTATTTTTGTGCTTTTCATTGTTGCTTATTATTTTAGTGTCTTCTAATGAAGCTTTGCCATGACCAATGTCTTAACATCCATCTTATATGTGGTTCTAATAAATTTATAGTTTTTGCTTTCAAACATTTAATTATTTTGGATAGCTTTTTGTACATGATTCAAGAACCCATCTTTATTTATTTATTTTAAGTTGGAGTCTCACTGTTGCCCAGACTGGAGTGCAGTGGCATGCTCCCAACCACTGCAGCCTTGACCTGCTGAGCTCCAGCAATCTTTCCACCTAGTCTTCCAAGTAGCTGGTACTACAGGCGTGCGCTACCACGCCTGGCTAATTTTTAATTTATTGTGGAGATGAGGTCTCGACAAGTTGCCCAGGTAGGTCTCCAACCTACAGGCTCAGGCAATCCACTCACCTCAGTCTCCCGAAGTTTTGGGATTACAGGCTGAGCCACTGAACCTGGCCTTTTTCTTTATTGGATAGTCAGTTTTTCAACACCGTTTTTTGAAGAAGCTTTGCTTCCCCATTGTGTGGCCATGCCAACTTTTTAAAAATTATTTGATTGTATTCATAAGGATTCCTATTGAGGTTTTCCATTTTGTTCCATTATCTATCTTTCTGCATGCCAGTATCACATGTTTTTATTCTTGGAACTTAGGCACATGTTTTAAAATCAGAAAATGTGATACCTGTACCTTCTCCTTTATTGCTAATGTTTTCTTAGGTATTTATAGTTCCTTGAGATTCTATGTAAATTTAAGATTAAAAAATATTTTTTCTTTTCTTTTTTTTTTTTTTTTTTGAGTTAGCGTCTCACTCCATCACCCACCACGGCGTTGACCTGCTGGGCTCTTGTGATCCTTCCACCTCAGCCTTCCAAGTAGCCAGAACAACCGGCATGGGCTACCACACCCAGCTAATTTTGATATATTGTAGAAATGAGGTTTTGCCAAGTTGCCTGGACTGATTTCGAATCTACAGGCTCAGGCAATCCATGTGGCTTGGCCTCCCAAAGTGCTGGGATTACACCAAGCCCTGTAAAGAAATATTTTTTTCAAAGAAAAGTATCACTAAATTATTCATGGAAACTACATTAAATTTGTATTTCAATGTGGGTAAAGTTGACATATTAATGATAATAAATAAAAATAATCTTCTGACTTCTGTTGAGTTGGGGTCTCACCATGTCTTTCATGTTAGAGTACAGTGAAGTGGTCCTGACTCAAAACACCCTCAACCTCCTGGGCTCAGACAACCCTTCCTCTTCAGTCTACTCAGTGGCTCGGATGACAGTCATGTGCCACCAAGTCTGGCTACTTTACTTTTTATACTTTATGGATCGAAGTCTTGCTTTGTTGCCTAAGTTAATCTCAAATTCCAGGGCTCAAGCAACCTGCCTATCTCAGCCTCCCAAGGTACTGAGGTTACATGCATGAGCTACCACACCCAACCTAAATCTTCTGCCTCTTGAGAGTGTGTGCTTACCGTGCGCATATTTTTTGATTTTGTTATTTTTCTTAAAATTTCAATTTTGTTTTATTTTCTTATGGTGATAAATAAATATATTGTGTAATTTCAGTCTTTTTCTTTTTTTAGTTTTAGTCTCACTCCATCACCTAGGCTGGGATACAGTGGCACACTAATGGCCAGCAAACTGTCAACTTGCTAGGCACTGGTGATCTTTCAGCCTCAGCCTTCCAAGTAGCCAGAACTCCAAGCATGTGCTACCACACCTGGCTAATTATTAATTTTAGAGACAAGTCCCGGAATATAAAGGGAGAGAAGAGCATAATCACATATAAATGGGTACTTCTGCCAGTACACAGATGAGAGGTCCAAATGCCCATGAAGAGCTCAGTAACTCAGCCTGTAATCCCAGCACTTTGGGAGGCCAAGGTGAGTGGATAGTCTAGGCCCACGGGTTCAAGACCAGCCCAAGCAGCTTGGCGAGACCTCATCTCTACAATAAAATAAAAAGTAGCCAGGTGTGGCCATGCGCGCCTGTAGTTCTGGCTACTCAGAAGGCTAAAGCAGAAGGATCACTGGAGCCCGGAAGGTTAACGCTGGGATGGCCATGAGCATGCATGCTACTGCATTCCAGCCTGGGCAAAGAAGTGAGACTCCAACTCAAAAAAGAAAAGAGAGAAAAGAAATTTTTGCTGTAGGTAAAACTAAAACATTGCCAAGCATGTAATAAAAATTGTGTTGAAGGCCGGGCTTGGTGGCTCAGCCTGTAATCCCAGCACTTTGGGAGGCTGAGGTGAGTGGATTGCCTGAGCCCACAGGTTCCAGACACACCTGCACAACTTGGCGAGACTTCACCTCTACAATAAATTAAAAACTAGCTGGGCATGGTAGAGCACACCTGTAGTTTCAGCTACTTGGAAGGCTGAGACAGAAGGATTGCTGGAGCCTAGCAGGTCAAGGCTGCAGTGGCTGAAAGCGTGCCACTGCACTCCAGTCTGGGCAACAGTGAGACTCCAACTCAAAAAAAAAATTTCTTGTTACCTTTTGTCCTTTAAACTATCATTTTATAATTATTTTTGCTCTTTTATTATATGACTACTAGATCTAAGTTATCTATTTTTTAGTTTTTAATTTGCAGTAGATTAATTTACATATAATATTAGGTTTAAAAAGGTCTAAAATATATACTTGAATTTATGTATCGTGGAAGAGGTGAGTTAGATAATGAGTAAGCCTTCCATTTTGTTAAATATTTATTTATTTTTGTTTATTGCTTATGTTTTAGTGGTATGTGCCGCTTGCTACTTGCTTATTTCAATTAGAATAATCCCCTCCAGATTTATCCTACATGTAGATACTGTAAGATATCCTGCTGTTTAAAGGGTGGATAATATTCCATTGTCTGTGTATTCAAAATTGTCTTCTGTGATGAAAGGTGTTTCACTTGTTTTCAGTTGTGAATAATTTTGCAGTGGATATCGGTGTGAAAATAGCTCTTCCATTTGAATCTAAATGCAAGGATTTATTTCTCTATTTTTCAGTGTAACTATCTGCCTTATGACAGCACTAAACTGTTTCAACAACTGCAGCATTTTCATGGACCTTATAGGTTTGATGTCAGTTTTAGGGTTACTTGTTTTGTATCTCTGGAAAAATTAACTTGGGGAATTTGTCAAAAATTATGTTGAATATGTTGATCACTTTGGTTAGTATGCATACCTTCCCAGTCATGTGTTTGCCACAACTCAGGATATTTCTTCTGCAGTGCAGCCTCTCACAACACCAGCTGAAACACAGATGCTGATGGGCTTTTAGAACATATACATGGTGTTCAAAGTTTGTACAAGAAGGGGCTGGCTCTCCAGAAAGATAATTATGGGATATTTTTGTGTTACCTGTATCTACTATTTGTAAAAAGTTATAATTAATTCTGTGATGCTTTCTAGAATGTTTAATTTTCAATAAGAACTTCCATTAACATTTTTTTGTGGGGGATGTCTAGTGATTAAATTTTTCAGTTTTTGCTCATTTTGAAAAGCTTTTTTTTTTTTAATTTTGAAAGACAGTTTTGCTCAACATGGTATTCTCAGTTTGTAGCTTTGCTTCTTTAGCATGTTTGCTGTGTAACCCAAATTCCTTCTGGCCTGAAACATTTCTACTGAAAAGTCCAGTGATAATGTCATTGGAGCATCATTGTATATAATGCATGAATTTTTTTCTCTTTGTTATAAGCATCTGTTTTTGTCTGTGCCTTTTAAATCTTACTATTTTTTAGTCAAGTGTCTCAATCTGTCATCCAGGCTAGAGTGCAGTGGCACACTCAGAGCTACTGTAAACTTTGCCTGCTGAGCTCATGGGATCCCTATACCTCAACTTTCCAAGTAGCTGGAAATAGAGGTGTCTGGCACCATTGCCAGCTATTTTTTTGATTTACTTTAAATGCAAGGTCTCAGCATGTTTGCCAGGATGGTCTCCAACTCCTTACTCAGGAAGTTCTTTCATCTTGGCCTTTCAAAGTGCTGGAATTACAGGTGTGAGCCACCACAGTTAGCCTAAAATATTGATAATAGTTTGTCTGACTATGTGTATATCCTACTTTGAGTTCAATAAACTTGTTAATTTTCCTATTTTTCTTCACTGCTTTTGAAAATTTCTCAGTCTTTTAAAATTTTCAACTCCACAAATTCTAATTTTTAATATTTTAAAATTTATATCGACTTTTTTCCTTTTTTGTGGTTATCTGTTTTCTTTTTAGCTTATTAAGTCTAATTAAGTTGGTTTTTTTGAATTCTTTGTCAGGACCTATGTATTTCTCCAATTCATTGGGGTTGAATTCTGGATTTTTCTTGTTATTGTACCCCTAATTGATTCCTTTATGCTGATTCTTTGTATGCTCTGGGATACTTTGTTGGAGTCTGGGTTTTGAATAAGAGATACTTGTCATAATGTTTATGAAGTTGCTTTGTCTAGATAAGTGTGGCACTGACACTAAGTTATAGATTCTGGAAGTCTCTCATACCTGTCTCAGAATGTGTCTTCTCTGGCATTATGCATGTACTCTTCCAGTTAAATAGTTTGACTAAATTTCTTCTGAAGGGCTCTTTGGTCTCTCTAGTGTTATAAGAATAATTTTCCTTTAGTCTCAACAGGTGCAACCTGTTATCCAAAGTATACCACCATCTTTTTCAGCACCGTATAAATTGAGAGAAAACCAGCCTTTGGGAAAATGCCCAAAGGGTAGAAGTGTGGACTCATGCTCAATTCTCCTGATTATTCCCTGAAGAAGAAACCAAGAGTTAGAAGTTTTCATCTGTTTGCATCATGCTGTATTGTGAAGGAATAGATATTATGCTGGCAAAATTACTAAACTTCCTCCTCCATGTAAATCTTTTTAACTTTGTGCTCACTGGGAATTCTGAAATGTCTTACCTGTTTTTTGAGTTCTCACAAAGGCATTGTGGAGAGTATTAATTCTTAAGTACATATATGTATGAAGGAGTAGAAACTTGTGACTTTATTTCTTGCCATCATGCTTATGTCCTTATCATGGTATAATATTATGTTTGATTATCTAGTATGTGAAATAAATTTTTATTTTCATGATTTTCAGCTGTGACTTCTCATTACACTGAGGGCCTTTTGCCAGAGGAGAGCATAGAAGAGTCACTTTCAAAGGTGCCAATGGGAAGATATGGAAGGTTTGACCTTAAGGATTTACACTTAAAAAAATCTTGGGAAAGCCTGCATGAGTGTGAAGGACAGAAAGGATGTTCTATTGTAGATAACCACTACAAATGTAACAAGTGCGGGAAAGTCTTTCATCAACACTCCATATTTGCTATCCACCAGAGTATCCATATTTCTGAAATGGCTTCCAAACATGAATATGGCAAAATGTTTAACCATTCCTCAAAATGTAGACAACATCCAAAAAATACTGGAGGAAATGTACATAATATATGTGGGAAAGTGTTTAGAAAAACATCTTATCTAAATAGACATGAAAGAATCCATAGGGGAGAGAGAGACTTCAAAAGTGAAGAATGTGGTAAAACCCTTAGCTATTACTCATGCCATTCCAAACATCAGAAAATTCATACTGGAGAGAATCTCTATAAATGTGAAGAATGTGATAAAGCCTTTACTTTGTATTCATATCTTATTCACCATCAGAGAATACATACTGCACATAAACCCTACAAATGTCAAATATGTGACAAATCATTTCATCAGTACTCAAATCTTATTCAACATCAAAGATACCATATTGGAGAGAAAACCTACAAATTTGAAAAATGTGGCAAAGCCTTTCACACACATTCAGACCTTGCTCAACATACTATAATCCATACTGGAAAGAAAGTCATTTACAAATGTGAAGAATGTGACAAAACCTTTCGATCTCATGCAGACCTTGCTCGGCATAAAATGATCCATACTGGACAGAAACCCTACAAATGTGAAAAATGTGGCAATGCCTTTCGTTGGTACTCATGTCTTATTCGGCATCAGAGAATCCATACTGGAGAGAAACCCTACAAATGCAAAGAATGTGGCAAAGTCTTTTGCTCTTACAAAAGATTTGTTAAACATAAGACCATCCATACTGGAGAGAAACCATACCGATGTAAAGAATGTGGCAAAGTCTTTCCTTGGCACTCAGGTCTTATTCGACATCAGAATATCCATACTGGAGAAAAACCCTACAAATGTGAAGAATGTGGCAATGCCTTTCGCTGGTACTCAAGTCTTCTTCAACATCAGAGTATCCATACTGGAGAGAAACCCTACAAATGCGAAGAATGTGGCAAAGCCTTTTATTGGTACTCAAAGTTAATTGACCATCAGAGAATCCATACTGGAGAGAAACCCTACAAATGTGAAGAATGTAGCAAAGCTTTTACTCGGTACTCAAGTCTTATTGAACATCAGAGAATTCATAGTGGAGAGAAACCATACAAATGTAAAGAATGTGGCAAAGCCTTTCGCTGGCACTCAGGTCTTATTCGACATGAAAATACCCATACTGGAGAGAAACCCTACAAATGTCAACAATGTGGCAAAGCCTTTCACTCTCACAATGGATTTGTTATGCATATGTGGATCCATACTGGAGAGAAATCCTACAAATGTGAAGAATGTGGCAAAGCCTTTTACTCTCATAAAGTATTTGCTGAACATAAGACCATCCATACTGGAGAGAAACCCTACAAATGTCAAGAATGTGGCAAAGCTTTTACTCGGTACTCAAGTCTTGTTGACCATCAGAGAATCCATAGTGGAGAGAAACCATACAAATGTAAAGAATGTGGCAAACTCTTTCGTTGGCACTCAGGTCTTATTCGACATGAGAATACCCATAATGGAAAGAAACCCTACAAACGTCAAGAACATGGCAAAGCCTTTGGATCTCATAAAGTATTTGCTGAACATAAGACCATACAAATGTAAAGAATGTGGCAAATTCTTTCATTGACACTCAGGTCTTATTCGACATGAAAATAGCCATAATGGAGAGAAACCCTACAAATGTCAAGAATGTGGCAAAGCCTTTCGCTCTTACAATGGATTTGCTGGACACATAATCATCCATACTGGAGAGAAACTCTACAAATGTGAAAAATATGATAAAGCCTGTTACTCTCATATACAATTTACTGGACATGTGAAAAATCCACATTGAGGAGAAACTATATAGATGAGAAGAATGTGATATAGCCTTTAGTTCTCATTCAATAATTGACTTATGAGTATCTATATTTATGTAAACTGTGTAGATGGGAAGGATGGGGTAAAACTTTTCACTGTTATTCCATGTTTTCTCAGATCAGATAACTTATACTCTAAATTTTCAGTATCTGTAATGACTGTAAAATCATGTATCAAGATATGAAGTATACAGATATGTTGAGAAATTTACAGATGTAAAGAATATCATATCTTTACTTAATACACTAATGTTTTGAATGCACAAATGTAAAAAATGTCTAAAGCATTTAATCAGTGAAAACTTTATTTGGCATTAGACTGAGCTTTGAAGATAATCTACAAACTAAAAGAATGTGGACTGAATTTTGTTCAACATATTTGCCATAGGAAATACTAGGGTATTCAGACTGAAAACTTTACAGATACAATTTATATGAAAACTTTAAAAATGAAAAGTCTTCTTGAAATAAACATCAGATATTGAATGCCATTAGAAGATTTTTTTTTTTTAAAGAAAGCATAAGTATATTCCTTGTATAGTTTTGTTTTTGCATTGACAGAATTGAGGATATTTGGAAAAGCAAACGGTATTGCTGTAACTCAACTCACTTGATGCTATGCCTTCATTTCTAGTGTTTATGTAAAAGCATAGTGTCAGTTGTTGCTATGTTAGAACTGACAGACCCTTATATAATAAATGACCAGCAGTCATCTCATGTTTTTCATGGAGGGTGAGGAACACTGATATGTAATCTCTATGAAAAGACCTAAGTGGAGAGGTTTTTTTGTGGCTCACTTTGAGTGTTACTGTAAGTTCTGCATGATGTGAGTCCTCAGGATAACAGATTTTGAAACTGGAATAAATGACAAAGAAACATTGAGAGTTTTAAAAATCAGTTGCTTTATTAGTTACTTGTTAAGGAGAAAATGAGGCCTGACCATCAATATCTTGAAGCATCTTTATAGTATCAATACTTACAAGCCTTAAGTGTAATTTGATATGGTATGAATAAGAGACATTTTCATAGACATCAGAGCAAAGATAATTGTTCTCTTAAAATGTATATGTTATAAATTTATGTTTAGTAAAAACGCAGATTCAGTTTTGAAAACTGATCAAAGCTGTTCACACATGGATCACACTATCAGAAGAACAGAAACACTTGAATGTTTGTAATCCCTTTTTGCTAGCCAGTATACGGTGACTTTGGAATGTTTATTAGGCCATGTAAACATAATTTCATTTAATGAACAGGATTCTTTTTTTTTTGTTTTGAGTTGGAGTCTCACTCTGTTGCCCAGACTGGAGTGCAGTGGCCACTCCCGGCCACTGCAGCCTCGACCTGCTGGCCTCCAGTGATCCTTCCGCCTCAGCCTTCCGAGTAGCCGGAATTACAGGCACACGCTACCACGCCCAGCTGATTTTTTTATTTATTGTACAGATGAGGTCTCGCTGCCCAGGTGGGTCTCGATTCTTTATAAACCATTAACAACTGTTGTCCACACAGTAAGTTTTTTATGCTGCCATTGGTTTTAATCTATTCTCTCTTACTCACGATTACAGGTAAGTGATGAGCATACACTATTGACTAACTTATGGAATGATGTCTCTCATGGTCCCTTTTTTGTAGGTTTTATATATATAATATATATATTTTTAGTTATGTATCATTTTCATTATTGTATTACAGATTATACAGAAATATAATTATATGACATATCTTTCTGAATCCTGATTATTGTAAGAACTTATATATCATTATGTACAAATTGTACATCACTGAGGTTACCATGCACAAGAAGACTTGTGTGTATTATTTACACTGAATGAAATATAAAAAAATTATCACTCTAAGGCTAGGAATACAAGTGCTAAATAAGAGGAAGTTGAGTTCTTGTGTTTGAATATATGGCTAGTTTGGAAAAGACACTGTTGGAACAAAATAAATAATTTAAGATCTGAGATAAATCAGTTTTATCTGCTTCACATTCAATTTATTCCACTAATATCTAATGGCTACTAGTTCACAATCTTCCCATGGACATCCTCTTTTTGACTTGACTTGCAAGGCTGTGTTCATAAGGTGACCATTTTTTAGCTTACATAGAAACTTCAATAATTTTTTTTTTGAGTTGGTGTCTCACTCATTTGCCCAGGCTGAACTGCAGTGGCACACAAGCTCAGTCTCCCTAGCATCAACCTGCTGGGCTCCAGCAATCCTTCCACCTCAGCCTCCCAAATAGCTGGAACTACAAATGCACACTACCACACCCAGCTATTTTTGTTTAATTTTATTGTAGAGACAAGGGCTCACCAGATTGCCCAGGCTGGTCTCGAACCCATGGGCTCAGGCAATCCACTAACCTCAACCTCCCAAAGTGCTGGGAATGAGCCACTGAGGCTGGTCAAGAATTTTTTAAAATGTAATTGAATGGTGTTTGAAAGCACTGTGAAAATATAATTCATAGAGTATTTAGTTACTTTTAAAACTATATTTTATATTTCTCCACAACTAAAGAATACCATTGAATAATGTTGGTGTTGTTCTTCTTACTTTGTATTTTATATATATATATTTTTTTTTTTTTTTTTTTTGAGTTGGAGTCGCACTCAGTCACCCAGACTGGAGTGCAGTGGCTGCTCCCGGCCACCTCAGCCTCCACCTGCTGGGCCTCGGCGATCCTTCCGCCTCAGCCTTCCACATAGCTGGGACTACAGGCATGCACTTCCACGTCCGGCTAATTTTGTTTTTTTGATTTATTGTAGAGATGAGGTCTCGCCTGCCCAGGTGGGTCTCAAAACTGCGGGCTCAGGCAATCCATTCACCTCAGCCTCCCAAAGGTTTACTTTGTATTATTAACAATTTTTTTTATCTGCTTTTGATGAGGCGTGTGGGGCGGTTTTGGCCTTCAGACAGGGAAATATTATGTTAAAGTTTAACAAAAATAATTAGCATTACTTTAAACGGAAAGTGATTTTGTTATTTATCCTATGTTGTATTAGTAATCCTAGTGCCTGGAAGGAGATTTTAAAATCATTAGCAACTTGGCACTGAAAAACACTGTAGGCGATAACCTCTGTGAGAAAAATCTTTTTTTTTTTCTTTTTGAGCTGGAGTTTCAAGCTGTGCCCCAGACTGGAGTATGGTGGCACGCTCACAGTCCCCACAGCCTCGAATGGCTAGGCTCAAGTGATTCTTCTGCCTTACCCTTCCAAGTAGCTAGAACCACAGGCATGCACCACCATGGCCGGCTGTTTTTATTTATTGTAGAGATGAGGTCTCATCAAGTTGCCCAGGCTGGGCCCCAAACTGCTGGGCTCAGGCAATCCTCTCAACAATTGATTTTGATTGACTTTACAGGGATAATTTGTTCAGTGAAAACTTAGGAGTGTTTATAAATGTAGGGATTGGCCAGGCTCCGTGGTTTAGCCTGTAATCCCAGAGCTTTGGGAGGCTGAGGTGAGTGAATTGCCTGAGCCTGTGGGTTTAAGACCAGCCTGTCTCTACATTAAATCAAAAATTAGTTGGGTGTGATAGCACACACCTGTAGTTCCAGCTACTTGGAAGGCTGAGGCAGAAGAATCTCTGGAGCCCAGGAGGTCAAGGCTGCAGTGGCTGGGAGCATGGCACTGCACTCCAGTCTGGGTGACAGAGTGAGACTCCAACTCAAAATGAATAAATAAATGTAGGGATTGTTTTAATTTGTGTTTTATTTTTGTATTTTTTGACATTCCACAAAGTAAACAAACACAAAATAGTGCTTGATATGTAATAAGTGCTCTAAAAAATGAAATAAATGTTCCTCTTAGAGTGAGTTTTTGTCTTTATGTAAGAGACAACATTTTCAGAATGAAGAAACTGCGTTGTTGTGGATTCGACATAAACAATTCACTAACATATTTTGTATATTATGCATATTATATGCAGTATTCTTATAATAATGTAACTGAAATAGAAAAAGAAAAGTGAATACTGCATGTTCTCACATGTAATGAGAACTAAACGCTGGGTACGCACAGACATAAAGAAGAGACTGGTAGACCCCTGAAACTGGTGATATGGGAAGTAGCCAAGTGTTGAAAGACTGCCTGTTGTGCACTGTCTGCAGTGTTTTGGTGATGGTTTCAACAGATGCTTAAACTTGACAATCACACAATATATCCATGTAATAAGCCTGCAGAGGTACACCCTGTATTGAGAAGAAAAAGAGAGAAAATCCTAAAGGAGAAAAAGTTTCTTTACTGTTCATTAAATGAAAGCAGGTTTTCATAAAGTACTTCTCCCTTGCCATCTTCACCAAAAGAATTTGAGGATGAGGTGGAGGTGAGCATGAACAGGAGGGTCTGGTCTCACTGTCTTAGGTGGGATATGTGGAAAAGGTGGAGGAGATAGAGAAAAGACAAGAGAGTTGGGACACCTTGTGTAGCTAGACAGAAACATATCTTAATTTCTGTCTGGTGGTTTTACATTTTCATTTTTCTAAAAACGTGATAAAAATTGGTACATGATACCAATTCTGCATCCACCATTGGCTTTAGTTTGAGTACCCTATTGTAATGGGGCCCTGTTACAAATGAAGCCAAAAGCAATCTCTAATCTCTGAACCCTTCTGCCAGCTTGTGTAATGCCAATGTGTTTCCTGGCATTGATGCTTTTTTTATTTTTTTGAGTTTGGAGTCTCACTCTCTTCCCTAGGTTGGAATGCAATGATGTGCTCGTGGCTACTCAGCCTGGAGGTCATGGGATCAGGCCATCTTGCCCCTCTAGCCTCCTGAGTAGCTGATGCCACAAACCTATGCCACCTCGCCCAACAAATTATTGGATTCATTGTTAAGACCATGTCTCACCAAGTTGCCCACCTGACCTGGAAGCCCTAGACCCAGGCAGTCCTCTCTTCTCTGACCCCCAAACTGCTGGAATTATAGGCATGAGCCACCATGCTCAGCCTCTTGTTTCTTTTCCAGTCACCTGGCACTGAGTTGGAAGCACTTGTCCCTCCAAGTCACGTGCTGCTAATTCCTCTGGTGTGACCTCTGGGCTCTGTAATGTCTTCAAGATTTATATCTTGATAATCTTACCTCCTTGCCTTTTTGCCATACATGCAATCATTCTTTATAATTTCTTTGATTTGCTCTGGAGAGACCAAGTACTTAATGGAAACATCAGCATCACATGGTGTGTAGAACAGAATCTCATAATGCTTGTATTCACCACAGAGCAGTATGACATGTCCACAAAATTATTGATTGATACACTATGTTATCTAATTGTATGCCCTTATGAGTTAATACATCATTGTCACATTTATTTATACTTTCTCCAACTGCTAAAGGTGCTATGTATAATCTGTAAATGGATACATTTTTAGCTTACATTTGTATGATAGATTTGTATGTTTCATGGTAATAAATATCAAAATACACTAGAATAACCGGGCTCGGTGGCTCAGCCTGTAATCCCGCACCTTTGGGAGGCTGAGGTGAGTGGATTGCTTGCGCCCGCGGGTTCGAGACCCACCTGGGCAACTTGACGAGACCTCATCTCTACAATAAATCAAAAATTAGCTAGGCGTGGTA